>NC_133658.1:765695520-765995105 GCF_037893015.1 Macrotis lagotis
GAGGTTTACTTATTAATTCAACACATTTTTATTAAATTACCATGATGTCTTAATATTTATCTCTCTTGACTTCTCTGTAACATTTGACAATGTTGATTATTCTTTCCTCCTGGATACTTTCTCCTCACTGGATTTTTGTGACACTGTTCTTTCTTCTACCTGTCTGATAATTCTTCATTCTCTTTTACTGGATCTTCCTTCATGTCATGTCCTCAAACTGTGGGTATATCCAGGGATGTGCTAGCAAATGTTTAACAACATTTCTCCCCCTCTAAAAATGTATATAGGACACACTTAAGCTTAATCTTCATTATTATTAAAATTTTATACATCACTTTCTTAAGTCCTGAAATCAATAACAGCATTTATAGCATTTTCCAATTTCCCAAGTGCAAATGCTTTTACTGTAAACTTATCAAGTGACTCTTGAGAGCTGGTTTGAACTAGATAAAACCCCATACTGAGTATTATCCAGTTTGGGGTCTTTTTCTTTATTTTTTTCAACATCTTATTACTTGGTGACCTCATCAGATCCTGTAGATTTGATTATCATTTCTATGAAGATGACTTAAATCTATATATTTAGCCTAGTTTCCACACTGAGGTCTAGTCTTGTACCACTAACTGCTTATGAGGCGTTTCAACTTGAATGTCCTGAAGGTATCTCAAAAGCAACATTTTCAGGGCGGCTAGGTGGTGCAGTGGATAAAGCACCAGCCCTGGAGTTAGGAGTACCTGGGCTCAAATCCAGTCTCAGACACTTAATAATTAGCTAGTTGTGTGGCCTTGGGCAAGCCACTTAACCCCATTTGCCACGTAAAAACCTAAAAACAAGCAACATTTTCAAAACAAAACTCATTATTCCCCCACCCCAGTAAACCTACCCTTCTTCCAAACTTCTTTATTTCTATCAAGCGGACCAGTATCCTTTTAGTCACTCACATTCACACAACATATGTGTCCTTGGCTGGGCTTAACTCAGATAAGTCCAAGGTAGTTTATATTTGATAATGGAACATTCTACAGTTAAGAAAAGCAAATTTACTTAGCCATAGCAGAAGAAGAGTAGTTAGGAATAGTTTACTCAATTGAGGGAAACTTCCCTCTCTAAATTGCTAATGTGGTCTGTCAATCAAAGTGACAGAAAATGCATGATGCTCCTTGTAGCTGATCAGCCCTACTGCCACCAAGAAGTGATGTCAGCAGCCTAAACCTTTAGTTACCCGAGTCAATCAAGTCTTGGGAATAATGTCCGTATAGTTTAACTTCCATGGGGGGAGATAATTAGGATCTTGCTCCCCCACACTATTACTCCTCCACCTAAAAGTGTAGCTATAAAATCCTTTGTTTAGCATTTAAAATTCTTTACCACCTAACCACAACCTATTTTTCCAGCTTTATCCATCATTTTTTTTTTCTGTGTACTGTATGGTCCAGTAAAACTGAGCTTCTTGCTGTGGGGTCAGTGTACCTAGGTTAAATCTTGCCTTTGGTGTTTACTATTTAAATAACACTGAATAAGTCATTTAATTTCACTGGAACTCAGGTTTTTCAACTATAAATTGAAGGAATTGGATTGGATAACTTCTGAAGTTTCTTCTAGCTGTAGTTCTATAATCTTATGATTTTATAATTTCCCAACTTCCATGCCTTAACTCCATGCTGTCACCTCCTCCTCTTCATTTCTTGACTGCATCCCAATCTCACTTCTGCCTTTTAGAATCCCAAATTTCTATCAACATTCAGTTCTAGCACCATTTTCTGCATATACCTTTCCTAATCTGTATAGCCACTACTTCACCCCCCCAAATCACCTTGTATTTATTTTGTATATAATAAATGTATAATAATACATATATTTGAGTGACCCTGGGCAAGTCACTTAACCCTTTTTGCTTCACTTTATCATCTATAAAATGAGTTGGAGAAGGAAATGGCAAACCACTCCAGTATCCTTGCCAAGACAGACACAAATGGCGCCACAAAGAGTTGGACATGACTGAAATAACTGAACAAAAATCTGAGTACATATTATCTCCTTTAATAAGAGTCATCTCCTTTACTTAAAGACTTCTACTTTCATCTCTGGATCATCAATATTCTAGTACAGAGTCAGCACATAATAGGAACTTAAATACTTGTTGATTACTAGATTGTCTATGTTTATGTTAGACTGTGGAATACAAAGACAAAAATAAAACAGACTCTGACCTGAAAGAATTTATATTCTAAGGTCTCTTCCAGCATTAAAGTTTTATGAATCTGTGTAGAGAATCAATAATTTTTTTGAGAATGATCCTAA
Source organism: Macrotis lagotis (assembly GCF_037893015.1). NCBI lineage: Eukaryota > Metazoa > Chordata > Mammalia > Peramelemorphia > Peramelidae > Macrotis > Macrotis lagotis. The sequence continues at coordinate 765,697,823 of NC_133658.1, forward strand.
GATCTAAACTCTTTGTGGTTGTTCCAAGTGGTCAGAAACAAGATTTGTGTGCCATCCATTCATGTTGTCTTTTGGGGTACCTCTAGAACATGTAACGATTGGTAGCTCACAGCATTTTGGAAAAATGAATGCTCTCTAGGTACAATCACACTGACATCCTTCTGTCTTTTTAAGCTGGGATAGTTATTGCAAAACAGATGTATTTTGCTCTGAAGACAATATTATTTTCTCAAACATGAAGATGAATTCTGTCCTAGGGAAGGTGAGAAACTGATAGTATTGTTGTGAGGTTGGTCCAGGGGAAGGAATGCTGAAAATGATTCTCCAAAACAACTCCCTCTAAAAGGGAGAAATATCTAAATATTCATGGTTTAATCATGGAATTGGCAGGAAAGACCTAGATTTAGTGCACTCCTTGTTTAGAGGTGGCTAGGCTTCATGGTAGAAAGAGTCCTAGACCTAAAATTAGGAAGACCTGAGTTCAAATCCAAACACTTACTACCTGTGTGATCTTGAGCAAATTTATTGACCTCAGTTTCCTTGACTGTAAAATAATGATCTTAATAGCACCTATCTTCCAGGTTGTTGTGAGGATATAAAGAGATAATATTTGTCCCTGACACATAGGAGGAGCTATGCAAATTCCAACTATTAATATTCATTCCATAAATTAAGAAATTTGGGTTTAGTAGTATCATCTCTGCTACTTACTATATGACTTAGAGGAAATAAATCACTTAAATTCTCTGGGCTTTAGTTAAACAAGTTTTAAAATGGGGCCAAAAATACCTGTTCTAGTTACCTAATAAGGTTGTTGTAAGGATAAAAAAGGACATAAATGATAAAACAATTATATACTAGATATATATTCATAAGAGAACTCAATGAATAAGAAAAGGTGAGAGCAGCAGCAGTATTGGGGTGGCGGAGAGCACAAGGAAACTCTCTTATGATCTCAGATTTTGAAAGGACACATAAAAAGTGTTGAAGGAGAGACCCAGATATATGGATAAATAGAATTCAACCATGAATGTGTAGGGCAGTTAGGTGGCGCAGTTGATAAAATGCCAGCCTGGGAGTCAGGAAGGCTGATCTTCCTGAGTCCAAAATCAGGTTTAGATATATCCTAGCTGTATGACCCTAGACAAGTCATTTTAGTCTGTTTGCCTTAGTTTCCTCATATGTGAAATGAGCTGGAGGAGGAAATGACAAATTATTCTAGTATTTTTACCAAGAAAGCCACAAAGAGTTGGCTATGACTGAAATGAACAACAATGGCATGAACTTGTAAGAATAGCATCGTAAGAGTTAAATCCTAAAATGAATGACTACATGAATTCTTTACACATGTGTTTCAATACTTTCATTGGTTTAAACCCATCATTCCAGTGCAATACTCTTTGACACATGAATATTACCACTAGGTCTGTTTCCAAAGGTGAATATGGAAAAAGGAAAATAACCTATACATTCTAAAATATTTATAGTAACTATTTCTGTTATGACAAAGAACTGGAAATTATAGGAATACTCACCAATTGGGGAATGGCTGAACAAGTTGTGGTATATGATTGTGATGGAATATTACTGTGATAAAAGAAATGATGAGCTTAATGATTTTATAAGAACATGAAAGATTTGCATGAAATAATGAAGAATGAAATGAACAAAACCAAGAGAACATTTTATACAATAATAACAATATTGTTTTAAGAATGACTTTGATAGAATAAATTATTTTGACTATTATAAATATCCCAATTAACTATAAAAGATATGAAGAAAGATGCTAACTTCATCCAGGTTTGATAAATAAAAGTGTGTATATATATATATATATATATATATATATACATATATATATGTATAAAATGGTTTTAGATATGCATACCTATTTGTGTCTTTTGGTAGCCATCTCTAGGGTAAGAGTGGAGAGGGAAAAAAGGAAAAGTACATGATAATTTTATTATACATTTTAAAAGAATAACAAGTTGTATATAATAGATTTGCAATTTCATGTACAATCATCTTTTTTATAATACTATGTTATGGGAATGCTTGTTTTATTCTATAAATTAAAAAATAAAATAAATAAATGTGGGGAAAAATGTAAGCCCACTCTGTCCATCAAGTAAGTGGTTGTGTGGTGGAGTGTGTGACTCCAGCTTAGAGAAATGTTAAGTAGTTTCAGTCCTTGATATACCCTTCTCAGTAAATATAATCTTGGAAAATCTAATTGATCGTTAATTGATATTGGGGAACACATCAGGTGGAGGATCATGAATGACAATATAAAATTATCCCCAAGGGGCAGCTAGGTGGTGCAGGGGCAGCAGGAGGCTTAGGGGACAGCTAGGTGGCATAGTGGATAGAGCATCAACCCTGGAGTCAGGAGGACCTGAATTCAAATCTGACCTCAGACACTTACTAATTACCTACCTGTGTGACCTTGGGCAAGTCACTTAATCCTATTGCCTTGCAAAAAAAAAAAACAACTATAAAAACTAAAAATCATCCCTATTCTCCATTCCAGCCCTTTACTATTATCCCTAAAATGCTGAGAAGAGAAGTAGCATGACTGGGAAAGTGAATGGGAATTGGAAAGTAGTTCAAAAGGAATATTCCATATGTAGATATAAAATACATCAAATAGAAGTAATCTTGGAGGAAGGAATGGCACTAGCATCTTGGGAGGGTCAGGAAAGTCCATGCAGAATTTGATACGTTGATTCTTGAAATCAAATCAGGAATTCTAAGAGGTAGAGATAGATAACAAGATGTGTTTCAAGCTTCAAAGAACTGGAAATTGCAGGGATACACATCAATTGGAGAAGCTTTGAAACCACAGAAATAGAAAATAGTGTATGGAATGAAAGGCACAGCAACTAGATCAGGTTATTTTTCATTGAGTATATAAACAGAGGAATTTACATTTTATCCTAGAGGTAAGGGGAAACCCCCAAAATTTATTGAGTGGGGATAGCATTGATTAGATTCACACTTTAGAAATAATCACTTTTGCATCTGTGTAGAGAGTGAGGCAAAGAAAACAATTAAGCAACCATTGAAAATTCCTGATGATGAGGATCTGAACTGGGGTGAAACTATATCTGGAGAGAAGGGGATAGATGTAGGAGATGCTCAGGATAGATGTAGGAGATGCTAGGGAGAGAGAAATGATGGCAACTGATGTGAATAGGTAAGAATGAAAAGTCAAGGATGAGACTTCAAGCCTACATGACTGGAAAGAATAGGGGATACTTTTTTTTTAGATTTTTTTTTCAAGGCAATGGGGTTAAGTGGCTTGCCCAAGGCCACGCAGCTAGGTAATTTCTTAAGTGTCTGAGGACGGATTTGAACTCAGGTACTCCTGACTCCAAGGCCAGTGCTTTATCCACTGTGCCACCTAGCTGCCCCCAATAGGGGATACTTTTGACAAAAATAAGGATGACTGAGAAGGGTGAGAGATTTTTGGTGGGAGAGGAGATAAATGAGTTCTATTTTGGATACATTAATTTGAACAACATCAAGTTTGTAATACCAACAGGCTTTTGATTTGGAATTGAAGCTCAGGATAGAAACTAGGATCTGATAAAAATCTGTGAGTCATCTGTATAGAGATAATAATTCAACCCATGGAACTGATGAGCTCATCAAATGTGATAAGATAGAGGGAGAAGAGGGACAAAAATACAGACTTGAGCTACATCTACAGTTGGGAGACATGAAATGTATGGTGATCCAGTAAAGGAAACATAGAATGAATGGTTTATTAGATAGGGAGAGATCCAAAGAGAGAGGGTAGTATCATGAAAACTGAGAGTATCCAGGAAAGAGAATAATCATAAGGATAAAGTGCTGCAGAAATGTCAAAGAGGATAAAGACCAAGGAAAGGGTCTTAGATTTGGCAAGGAGGAGTTCATTGGTAACTCTGGAGAGAGCAATTTCAGTTGCAGGATGAGATCAGAATACAGACCACGAATGATTTAGAAAAGCATGAGAAGTGCTTCTTGAGGTCCTTTCCAGTTCTTTAGTCACAGTGACTGAAGGATGAAATGAGGAGGGCTGGGACTGAGGTAGGCCTGCAAAAACTCTTGCACAAGTCCAATTACCCCCCTTTCTTGGAAGTCTCAGCATCATCTTTCAGGAGGATCGACTAAGGAAGTGTTCCATGGTGAGCCAGGGCTTTGGACTTGTGATGCATCACTTGAGACAGTGCAGCATCCAGAAGTCTCTTTCCAGGCCTTCCAGATGCTGAATAAGCTTCCCAAGAAAGCCAGGTGTTATTGTCATTAAGGGCCCTCTCATCCCAGTTTCAGAGCAGATTCCACTTTCAGACATCAGACCAGAGCTACAGAAGTCAAGACAGGTTTTCCAGGTCACGTGAGGCCAAAGTTGATGGGTTCCAGCTGTGGGTTTTTAACATTGCCTAATTCATTGGCTTTCTCTCCCTTTCCTGGGTTTGTCCTATAACCTCTTGAACATGCTCTCATCCTTCAGAGAGACTACAGCCAAGCTGGAAACTCAAAGAAAGGAGAGTGAAGTTCCAAATTATGAATCTACAAAATCTAGAGACTGGAGGAAACTCCAAGGTCATGGGTCAGCTTGAACCCGTTTATGAGTGCTCAGAATAGTTAGGACTCTGGAATAATTATTTTCATAATTGCTTTTGGAAGTGCTTTCTATATGTTAGCAACTGTGACTAAAAACAACCACCAAAAACAAACAAGAAAAAAATTCCCAAACCCAACCCTTAAACCCACCCTTTAGGCAATTTAAATACTAATAAAGTAAGAAAACCCATTGCTGGCTAGAGTTTGTGATTTTAATCTAAAGAGCCACAACAATGGCAGGTGGTACATGGTTGATGCCCTTTTCAGGATCATGTCAATTTGATTATTGTTTTCAGAAGAGGAGGTGAGAAGGAGGTAGAAGACTGAAGTACGGTGGTGGATCTGTGACCCATTAGATAGCGTAATCTCTCATCAATCAAAATCAAAGCACTCAAGAGCAGAAGGTAAAAGTCTCAGACCAGCAGAGGCAGCCTTTCTGGTTCACCAGGCTGCATCTGATTGTGCAAGGTTGTTGTCATTGTCCAATTGTTTCATTTGTGTCTGACTTTTTTGGGTTTTCTTGGTAAAGATACAGAAGTGATTTGTCATTTCTTCTGCTCCAGTTCCTTTAACAGATGAGGAAATAAGGCAAATAGGGTTAAGTGACTTGCCCAGGGTCACACAGAAAGTAATTGTCTGAAGCTAGATTTGAACTCAGGAAGATGAGTCTTCCTGACTCCAGGCCCAACACTCTATCCACTCTATCACCTATGGGACACTTAATAATCACCATTTTTAATAATAAGATACTACAGTCCTAATAACTGACATGTAGTGCTTTACAGTTTGCAAAGCATTTTCTATACATCATTTCATGAAGAGTTTCACAACAATCCAAGAGGTAGATTACAAATATTATCCCCACGTACAGATAAGGAAATTGAGACTCAATGATAATATAGTGACTTCCCCAGGGAGACACAGTTAGCAAATGCTAGGGATTTTAATCTAAGTCTTCCTAAAACTAACAAGAAGGAAACAAATAGTGTCACACCCATGTGAGGTGAAATTAAGCTTGTATTAGTAGTAAAATATCAAGTAGGTAGGTATGAGGCTGTGTGAGGTGTGTAGACCAAGTTGAGAACTTGTGGGGTGGGTGAGGGCAGAATTGCCAAATTTTATTGATGAGATAAAGACATGAGATGAAACTGAAACATGCCTTCAAATATGTGAATTACCATAATGTAGAAGAGGGGTTACAGCCCAACCTTAAGTTCTTTCTATGATAATCACTCTAAAATATGCATGGGTATTACTTTATGACATGGTTATTCTCCATAATATACATAATATCACTCTCTATTATTGTATATCCCAACAATCAACTTAACTTCATTTAACTATTCTTTTAAGAACAGATATTTTTATTTTATTCAATAATGTTTCAAGTGGACAAATACAGGTATTTCATTTTACACTATTCCTTGCCAGGTTTTACAAGTTAATGTTGATAAATACACAAATAAAAATATATGACAGATTATATATATATAATATATATGTATATATATTTGTGTGTGTGTGTGTATACCTGAGATAATAAGTCAAAAGACATGTAATAAAATATTATCTAAATTAACAAAGAACCCAATTGCTTCTTTATATATACTTCTCTAAAAGTGCATTCTTTTTACTGCCTTACTCTGGTGATATACTCTCTCCATATGACCTATCTAATGGAATCCAGTACTATCTTTATTGTCTTTGTTATATAATCCTCATGCTTTTGCTAAGTTGCTTAATTACCCTTATTAGATTTATATTCTATGTCTTTTAGTTAATCATTTTTTTCCTGCCCATTACACTAGGTTTTCTGCATGGCATGATAAACTTCTAACAAAGTCACCTTGGTATAGACAGAATAACATTAAACTAATATTGAAGAAACCCAAGTTTAAGATCTAGCTCTACTATTAATTTTTCTATGTGACTGTATGATTATGGTATATATATATATATATAATATATATATATATATATATATATGTATATATAAAGTTGATTATTTTAATTCAACTGGAGAATTTAAAATTTATGCCCATTAAATTTCATTTTATTAGATTTAGTCAATTCTCCTAGTCTGTCAGGATCTTTTTTGGATCTTCATTCTCCAGTATTCTTCAAAAGTCATTTAGACTAACCCGCATCTGTTCAAGAATCCTATCCTGGGATTCTTAACCTGTCTACAAGGACAGGAAACAGTATTCATCAGTACTGGTCCCCGGTAAAGATTATGAATTATGCAAAATTCATCTTCAGAGTGACTTACTTTTCCTTCTTGCACCCTTTATCCCACTTATCAAGATTTTTCTTTCCCCACTAGTATCAGAGGTTCTCCCAGGGACATTTGCATTGTAAAAGGGCAGGGCAAAAGTCATAGTTGAATAGAAGGGAATGAATGACTTCTGCAAGAATTCAGTTATCTAATAATCTTATGTTGCTGTAGGGATGAGGACAGGACAGAATTACAGTCATGCAATCACCAGTCGACACATACTTTTGGTCATCTCATTCTGCCCTTGTATCAGTACCCATTTCTATTCACTCATCATAAATGCTTTGAAATCTTATGGAAATGATTTTTCCAAGATTAAATAAAATCATAGAGAAAAGAAAAATATTGAAAGTCTATCAAATGATTGTTCTTTCACTGAAACAAACCTGCACTTAGGTTGTTGTGACACATCATTCTAGGGTCTTAATGGGGGTAGTTATAAGCCTATCTTTAAAGATAAGCAGGATCTGACAATTTTTCATAAATAGGGAATAAGTTCCTAACTGGACCTTAGGGGCAAGGGTATGCTGGAAGCAGCTTTAATCTCTCTAATTTGATTGTTAAATGTTTCAATGTGAGAATTTATACCTAAGAAATCAGCAATTGCTAGAAATCAAAGCTTGAATTATTATTTTGTTGACTGTCTAGACTTAATGGAGTGTTAATAATACAGAACAGAGCATGTGTACATGGGGTTTTTTTGAAAGGAGAGAACCTGATTGTTAAACATAGGCTCTGCATTGCTCTATAAACATACTTGAGGGGTAGAGTGGAAGGCTTAGGGTATCAGCAATAATAATAGCTGGCATTTAGCTAACACTTTAAGGCTTGCAAAATGCCCTGCATCCATTACTCAAGCCTTACAAAACCCCTGCTTAAAGGTCATCTAGCCTCACCTCAAAAGTCAATAGACATGAAGATGAGAAAAGCCTCAGAGTCAACTAGACCAACCTCATTATTTTACCAGATAGGAAACAGATCCAGCGGGATGAAACATATTTCCACAAGAAGTTATATAGGATGATTACTTGTAGAGTTGAGATTAGAATCAGGTCTCCTAACTTGCAGCTCAATGATGCATCAACTACACCAAGATGGTCTGATTTGAACATGTCACAGGACACCTTAGTGCCATAGACAGAAAAAATGATTCTTTAAAAGACATAGAGGACAAGTCTATTAAGGATTACAAGTGAAGATGGGTAGTTTAATGGGATAAACTTTGAAGGTGACATTATGGTTAAATTATACATTTAGAGTTGGGAGGGACCTTAAAGAATTTCTGGTCTAGCCTCTCACTTTATAAACAGGGAAAGTGATTTGCTCAAGATATCATAGGTAGCAAGAAACAGAAGATTTGAATTTACTTAGCCCAGAACTATCATTCTGATAATTTCTATCAATGTCAAGTCAACTGCATTTATTAAGTGCTTGTTATAATCCAGGCACTATTTTAAGCATTAGGGATACAATATAAATAAAATGAAAGTTCCTGCTTTCAAGGAACTTACACTCTGATAAGGGAGACAGCATAAAAAAGGAAGCTGAAAACGCAGGGGGAGAGAGAATGGTGGAGAAAGAAATCCCAAGAGTCAGGAGTAGAATCTGGAATGGAATTATAGAATAAACATGGCTGGCTTAGACTTTTTTCTTATAATGGAGGATCTAGGAAGAACTGACAACCAAAGAAAGGAACCTTAGGGGCAGTGAGATCTTTCTGTGAAAAAGATCTGAGAATTCTAGTAGTCTATTTCAAATTTCTCCCTTCTTTAATTCATCCTCCTCTCAACTGTCTAAACTAAGCATCAACTCTGATATGGCATTCTCTTAGCTAATCAACTTCATGGTTCCTTATTACTTTCAGGATAAATATAAAATCCTGTCTTTTAAAATCATTCCTAATATGACTCCCTCTCACCTTTCTATTCTTCTAACACTTTATACTCCCTCCACATGCTCCTTGAGCCAGTGACATTGACTTCCTTGATATTATTCAAACCAGACACTATCTCTCAGCTGTAGCTATTTTCTCTGATGGGGTATATGATGTGAGGATTTGTAGAGCCCTTTTCAGGGTTGCTCATTCATCTTTGGAGTCTTCACCCAACTCAACTCTCACCTGTGACTCAAAGAAGCTGTAGTATATATACAGCAACCAAACCTCAGTAAAATCAACTTGATAGATGGTCTAAACCAAATTAAAGGATAAGTTATAGGTTTCAAACATATCTGTGAATTAGGTGATGTCTATCCCAAGCATGTGAAGAGGTTTTCCCATAGAATGGGTGGATTAGAACAATTTGTTCCAACTACTATAGAGGCAGCTGTAGTAGGAACTATGGAGTGCTTAGATCTCGGTCAGCCATGAAAGACATCAAGGTCACCCACTGCATCTCTGACTAGCATCAGTCATCCTGTCTTGCCACTAGACTTCAATGATTCTGGAAGAGAAAGGCAGGCTGTTGAGTTTGTGCAACTCTATCTTTGTATACAATTCACTTAAGCAAGTCAAGATGTTACTTTGTGATATCAATGATCTTCTTTGAAAATGAAGGATCATCATCATCCTCATCATCAACCATAACCGCTACCACCACTGCTATAACAATAACAACATTTTCTCTGGCTGTCTCCTATGCCTGGAATGCTCTCCCTCCTTTTCTCCAACTCTCAACTTCCTTGACTTCTTTCAAGTTTCAGTTAAAATCTTTTGCAAAAAGTCTTTCCATGTCCCTTCTAATGTTAGGGTCTTCTCTTGGTGATTATCTCCAATTTTCAGGGCAGCTAGGTTGTGCAATAGATAGAGTACTGGCCTTAGAGTCAGAAGGATGGGAGTTTGAATCTGGGCTCAGACACTTGATACTTACTAGTTGTAAACCCTTGGCCAAGTCACTTAACCCTATTTGCCTCATGTCCCAGAGCTGTCTCCAATCAACTTGATCCATATCTGGCCATTGGACCCAGATGGCTTTGGAGGAGAAAATGAGGCAGGTGACTTGACATAGCAACCCTTCACTCAAATCCAATTCACATGCTTGTCATGGCATCACCTCCCTGATGTCATGGTCTTCTTCAAGAATGAAGGACAAACATCATCTTCAATTTATCCTAAATGTCTCATTTTCCTAGGATTTATTTTCATCTTGTGATTGTAAGGGTGTTTTCCTTTGTATTTCCAGTCTTTAGCTGGCACATTGTAATCTATTAATAAATACTTATTGATTTGACTATAAACCCAATAGAGCCAACAGTATGAAAGGACAACTAGAAAAGCTACTGCTGTCCTAGGCTACAGTAAGATCATAATATTTAGAACCAAGACTTGCTCTTCTTAGACCACATGTGGAGTAGTCTACTCATTTCTGGACATGATGTTTTAAAGATGACATAAATGTTCAGATAACAGAGGATAACAGGGTAGTATGATGAGTGCTTAAGAGACAGTGGGGGATTGTAGACTACTGTGATTGAACTAGTTGAAGACACTGAGGTTATTTAGCCTGGAGAAGAGGAGTCTTAGAGAGGCTGCCTTCAAGTAATGAATGAGCTATCATAGCAGGAAAGGATTCAACACATTCTTCGCATTCCCAGAGAGGCTAGTAGTAAAAAGTCAAAGATGCAAAGATAGATTCTGGCTTGATGTAAGAAAAAACACCTAACAATTAGAGCTATGAAAAAAGAAGGCCAGGTTGGCCCAGAAGGTAATGACCCCCTTATTACAGTGCAGGATGGAACTTGTTGAGGGTGTGGTTTGGCTAGAATATGGTTTCTCTGAGTTCCTTTCCAATGCTGCTGAGATTCTGTGAATCTCTCCACTAGAACTTGTACAATCATTCATAGCACTTCCAGGGAACTAACTGGCTTTCAGCCCATCACTGAGATGCTTCCATTGCTGCTTGGTCCTTGCAAAATGCCCAATACTGAAGCCAGTAGGGGCAGTTTAATTTTACCCTCCCTGGATTCTTCTGAACCTTCTTTACTTAAGGAACCTTTCCCTCTCAGCCAGCTGCCTTCCTGTCATGGAAGCTTGCCCAGCAGGGCCTGAGGAAACAGGTACCTCAAGCCTATCTCACAGACAGTTTCTTCTCAAAGTATTTTTCTTTCTTTTTTTTCCCCACCCCCACCTTCCTTTCACCTTCCTTCTGGATGCCTATTTTTCTTTCTGAGTGTTGGAATTTGGGCAGAGGTCAAATTATCTCCTAAATGATTTAAGAAACAGTAGGTGCTCAGAAAATATTTGTTGGTTGATTGAAAACCTTTCAAGATTGCCACCTGTCCCTGATAACAATTGGATGTTGCAAAGTGCTCCTGGAAATGAAATATCTTCAGTCTTTGGGCACCTCACCCAATCTACCCACTAGAGACTGAGTGTCTCTGGGACATTAGGGAGATTCCAGCCTACCAGGCCATTCTCATGGAATTGTTTGCCACAAAATGGCACCACCTGCTTCCTTGTAAGCTTTAAGTCTGAGGTTAGAAGACGATGGAAATCTCCAGAGGGACAATGGTTCAGGGACATTTTATAGTTAAAAATTTAATTACCTCACCTTGTTTACTAGAATTTTTAATAAAGTACAATGCTTTTAAAAAAATTTTAAAGAGAAAGTTGTAAATGATAAGAAGATACATTGACATCTCTTATTTGTAAAAAAAAAAAGTTTATGAAGTTCTGGGATTATGTGGATTTATGTGTGGGTAGAATAAAAGGTTACCTAAATATGATTCCCAAAGGATCTATGGGAAGTACAATCCATTTCCCAACACTTGCCTGGTCATCTTTAAAAATTTTTAAAGAGATAAATTATGACTATTATTTTAGATGAGAAGACCTGATAGGGATGTTCTAGAAGATTCCTATTAAGGCTTAGGTTGAACTAGTTGGGGTAGCCTAGTGTATGGAAAAGAGAACTGGATTTAGAGCCAGAAGACCTCAGTTCAAATTTTGACTCTGTTACTTAATACTTGGGTGATTGGAGCTGAGGGTGTAGCAAATTCCTTCCCTCAAGCACGTGTTGGAGCCTGTTCTGGCTTGAGAATCAGTTAAACATTTACCAGCACTCTATTGCCTTCACCTCTCTGGGTCTCAGTTTCCTCATCTGTAAAAATAATTCAATGACATCTAAGGTAATTTTCATTTGAAAAAATATGGTTTTATAACCTCTGAGGTTTGGACTACTTTAGTGTGTGTGTGTGTGTGTGTGTGTGTGTGTGTGTGTGTGTGTGACAGAGAGACAGAGAGAGAGACTTTTTCTTGTATTTGTATCTTCAGCATTTGGCACACAGTAACTATTTAAATTCTTTCTCTCTATCTCTCTGATCTCTCTCTCTCTCTCTCTCTCTCTCTCTCTCTCTCTCTCTCTCTCTCTCTCTCTCTCTCTCCCTCCCTCCCTCCTTCCCCCCTTCCCCCCTTCCCCCCAAGCCTAGAAGTTCAGGGCTACTCATGGTCTGATCCCATCGTTCTCTTTCTATGCTTATGACCTGGGTTGGTCTTGCTGCCCTTCTTGGGCATCTTCCTTTACACCACCTCAAACTCCGAGGTTCATTCTCTATTGGTGCCAGAATTAATGCCCAATAGCAGTAGGGATTACAGGCATATGCTGCCAGAGCAGGTGGTCACTATCCTCCAGGAGCCTATATTCTAATGGGGGCAGACAACACATAAAATGTAACTGAAAAGCAGAGGATGAGGTGGGGGGTGATTCTTGGCAGGAAGCTGCCCAATAAGGGAGCAGACCTTAGGGGGGGAAACATCCTAAAGTGAGGGCCGGACTACCAAGGAGGTGGAACAATCTGGGGAAGGGGGAATAAAACCAGAATGGTTTCAGCCTCAGTATCCTCATCTTTATGGTGGCACCAAGAATAGGTTTACTATCTATCTTGCAAGACTATTGTGAGGAAAGTGCTTTGTAAACATTAAATTGCTATACAAGTTATTATAATTTTTGTATTAATACTACAAGTTCCCTAAAGTTGGGGGAAAGTTTTTAATCTGAATTTTGTATCTTTCTTAGCAGTCAATACAATATTCTGAACAAAGCAATATTCTTTTTTTTTTGAGTGAGTGATGAATTAAACAAAGAATGGAGGAAAGAAATGGGCACAAAAATTTAGACAATAGGAACTAATGGTTATTTGATATTTTTCTTTATTTTGGTGAATATTAGTGAAGCAATTCCTACAGAGTTAATCAAGGGGTTCTTTGATGCTGAGATCAGCATGGTACCATGGATGAGAGACAGCCTTGGAGTCGGGATGACAGAGATTCCTAGTCCTGTCTCTGAGGTGGTGAAGTGGATAGAATATTGCAACTGAAATCAGGAATACCTAAGACCAAATCTTTCCTCAGACACTTATTATCTATATGAACCTGGGCAAGTCTCTTAACCTCTTTTTGACTCAATTTCTTCAACTGGGGGCACTAATAGTACCTGTTTCTCAATGTGGTTGTGAATATAAAATAATAATTAGAGAGTATTTGAAAATATTAAAGAGTATTAATTTTTGTTGGTCAATCATTTTTCTGTCAAATCTGACTACTCATAACCCCATTTGGGATTTTCTTGGTAAAGATACTGGAGTGGTTTACCATTTCCTTCTTCAGTTCATTTTACAGATAAGAAAATTGAGGCAAATACTGTGGAAACTAAAGAACACCATGACACTAGGAAAATATAAGAGAATATTTTTCAGTTCAAGAGACTAACTAAAGCTATTAAGCCATTGTAGTGTAGATATTGGGGCAGCTATGTGATGTTCAGTGGATAGAGTGCTGAGTTTGGTATCAGGAAGACTCATCTTCCTGAGTTAAAATCTGACCTTGTATTAGCTGTATGACCCAGAGCAAGTCACTTGACCCTGTATGCCTCAGTTTCCTCATATGTAAAATGAACTGGGAAAGGAAATGGCAAGAAAATCACAAAATGGGGTCACAAAGAATTCAACTGATATGACTAAACAACAACAAAAGTACAAATATTGAACAACAAACACTGTGTTGCCTAATAAAAATCCTCTCCTTTTGCATGATGCATGTATTAGGGTGGTTCTGTTATGGAACAAACAAACAGAAAGGACAAGTAGATTATATTGGAAATACCTTCAATTGCATTTTTTTTGTAGTTCACAAATTCTTTGGAAAAAGCCTAAAATCAAGTAACATTTAAAATTTGCAGAGTACATAGGAAAGGAAGACCTTGACACTGCTTTCTGGGGCTACTTTTCACTGACTTTTTTGAGGTAAATAGTCATAGATTCATTCAGATAGTAGTAATCAATTAATGAGCACTTACAAAACACCAGGCACCAGATATTGGCAGCAAGTCATTATGATCTAAAAGAAATACAAGTTCCTGAACTTGGTAGCCAAAACCTCCAATGCAGAGGTAAGGATTCAAGAGTGATAGATTTGGAACCAGAAGACTAGAGGACATAAGTTCAAGCACTACCTAGAGCCAGAGAAAATCACTTCTCTTCTATAGGATTTGGTTCCTTGTCTTTAAATAAGGGAATTGGACTAAATGACCTCTAAAGTCCTTTCCAATTCTAAATCTTTGATCTTATAAGAATAGTGACTACCATGAAAAAAAAACAAACTGTGAATTCTGAACGCAGAGCAAAACATACCATATTCACTTTCTAATACTTCTTTTGTTTCTTCTTTCTTTCTCATGTTTCCCTGCCTCAGTTGTAGTTGTTCTTTCGCAACCTGACTAATGTAGAAATATGTTAAACATGATTTCACCTGTATAAACTATATCAGATTGTTTGCTGCCATGAGAAGGGAAGGGGATCGAAAAAATGTGAAACTCAAAGGCCTGCAAAAAGATGAATGTTGAAAACTAAGTTTGCATGTAATTATAAAATAAATAAATAAGGAAATTCACCAGCAACAGTTCAAACCATCTGTTAAATTTTCAGTGCACTGTTTCATACATCAGAAATCAGTTAATGCTACAAATCAGGGCTAGATTTACTATCTTATTGATTACTAGGCTTCTGGAAATAAAGGGGAAGATGTTAATAACTCATATTAAATGTCAAAGTTTGTTGAATTTTTTTTTAGGAGAGATGGTTAAATATTTTAGTGGCACACCTTTGCTAGAGTGCACTTTTAGAAAAAAGAAGAAAGAATTTTCTAGACTAGGAAAATAGGAGAGAAAAGACCAGAAGTTAAACAATATATAACTATAATGAGGACTGTGAGTGTCCCACTTCCCTGAATTCCAGACTCCAACCAAGACCTCAGGCTTTTACTTGGGTTCTTTCAGTTATTCTATTTGTAAGACAAATTAAAATAGAAGCTCTTACCTTTGGCAGTTTTACTTTTTTTGGCCCAAGATCATGGAATAGGGTAGACTGCTCCAGTAATTATGAAGATTCAATATCAACACTTCCAAGTATGTGTCAGAGGTGAGACTCAAAAGCCAGATCTTCCTACCTCCAAGGCCAGTTTTCTAACCACTGTGCTATGCTTCCTCTAAGGAAATAGAATTAACCAGAAAACCCCTCCTTCAATTCCCAGAGAGTTCCAGTTAATCAAGATTTTGCTGTGGTAAATGAAAATAAGGAGGAAAATAAATAGATTACTCTTATGTGTCGAACCAGGCTTTATTAGTACTTGGAGTACTTGCTTCCTGAGGAATAAATCTGAACCTTTGGAGATATGCCCTCATCCTCCTCCCCATTTCTCTCTAGTCCCTCATAATCAACTACCTGGGAATGTGGGTTTTATGCCAACTTTTCTTATTCTATCTCTACGGTAAATGTCATTCAGTCATTTTTCAGTCATGATCAAATCTTTGTGACATCATTTGGGGATTGTATTGACAAAGAGTGGGTTGCCATTTTACAGATGAGGAAACTGAGGCAAACAGGGTTAAATGACTTGCCCAGGTTACACAGATAATAAATGTCTGAGGTTAGAGTTGAACTCATGAAGATAAGTCTTCCTGATTCCAAGTTCAATGCTCTCTCTACTGTGCTACCTATCTCCCTGTAAACACCCTTATCTAAAAGCTAATTTAACTATGATTAGTTAATTGGTAATCAATGGGTCTCATGAGTGATAGCAATACCACAGTGTTACCCCTAGAATCCTAACTATCCTCTAGGGACCTAACCTGACAGGGCTAGCGAGAGTGGAAAATGTGAGCTCAGAGAAATCATTAGAGTACAAATACAAAACCTTAATATTCAATGCCTTTGAGGAACAATCACATGAACACAGATAAAATATATGCCAGGTAATTTAAAGGAGATTCTATCACATGCATTCTTAACCTTAATAGGACCTGTAAACTTGTTTTAAAAATATTTTGACAACTTAATTTCAATATAATTGGTTTTCTATGCAATCCTATATATTTATGCATTTAAAAACAGTATGAGAATGAGTTCATCCATGAGTTTTACCGGACTGCTAAAGAGAGCCACAACACAAAAAAAAAGGTTAAGAACATTTAATCTATTGCTTAGGGGTATGAGAAAAATCTTCCCAAAAGAAATGGCATTTGAACTGAGGTCTAAAGGAAGCCAAGGTTTTGAAGCCAGAGTAGCAACTGGTATCTGGTTTTCTGGCATGTGCATATTGGGAAATCTGACAGCAGTGACAAGGAGAAGACTGATGGCTGCATTTTGGGGCTTGGTGTACTATTTGCAAGCACAGACACACATAAACAATACTCTCTTTCTCTTTCTCTCTTCCCTCTCTAATTCTCTCTCACCTATCTTTCCTATCTACCTATTTATCTCCCTCTCTCATCTATCTGCCTGCCTTCTCTGTCTACTCACCCTATCTACCTACTCTATCTAGCTCTCCTCTCTATTATCTATTCATCCATTTATCTAGCTACTCATCTGCCTATTTCTAGATGTCTAACTTTATAGTTATCTAGATCTCTAGTCAGCTCTAAATCTAGAGAAGTATCAATAACTCTACCTCTATTTACCTCGATATAGAGATCTAGATATATCTAGATACATACATATATATTTATACATTAATATACATGTACATCTATATGTCTCTATATACATGTATACCTAACTTTATATACCATCTCTATCTATTCGCCTATTTCTATCCACACACACACACACACACACACACATATATATATATATATATATATATATATATATATATATATTTGTATCCATCTCTATATGTATCTCTAGGTATACATACACATATATATCTATATGCACACACATACAGTTATGAAATAAGGGAAAATAGAAGAGAGAATACCATCCTCCCTCTCTCTTTTCACTTGTGTCACTAGTTGACTGAATTGTCGGTCTGAATGAGACCAGGCAGAAATAGTTTTAATTGGTTGTCATATTTTTTGCTGGCTAACCTGATCTTGATTGACAGTCCTGTCAGCCAGTGACTAGAGGAACTCAGGAAACTATTTTTCCTCTCCTTCAATGATTCAATATAATTAGAAGATCCAAGACAGCTTTCTGAACATATATATTGTCCATTGCTTCTCTGAAAAAAAAACCCAAACCCCCCAAAAACCCATGCTCTTAATTCTTCCAGAGAATTTTAACTCTAGAGAAAAGGAGCCATTTTGAAGATTGCAGTTTTGAAAATCATGTAACCTATGCTGATGTACCAAGAGGAGAGCTGGGAGGAAATTTGAAGATTATATCCAACCCCCTCATTTTATAGAGGACCAGAGAGGTTGTGTCCTCTGATTCCAAATATAGGACACTTCCCATGCCCATCTTTCTTTCCCCATCCTATATCTCTTGGGATCTTAGGAGCACTGGCTTAGAACCAGAAAGGACCTGAGTGGGCATCTGGGTTGGCTTCCTAATTTTATAGATAACACAGAGAAATTAAATTATTTACCCATGGTCACACAGGTAGTAAATAGAAGAACTGGTATCTGAACCTTCATCTTCCTGACTAACACCCAATCCACTATGCCAAGCTATTTCTCTGGTATGAAGTTGCTCTTGAAATAATGTGCAGTTCCAGAGTACCATAGATAGAAACATTATAAACTTTTTACAAATACATGAAGGGAAGAAGAAAAGTCATGGTTTGTACAGAGAAGCCTGCCTTTGTGGACTGGGTCTGCAAGCCCCAGGCTCGGAAGATACAGGGTTACAAAAGCTTCATTAAAAAACCAGAAGAGAACATATCTACAGGCTCATTCACATGGACAGAAAGATGGGCGGTGAATCATCAGCTCTTTTCTTCTCTGCTCAGTCAGGTCTATAGAGGGAGTCTATCAGACCTTCATTTGTCAGATGACTGACTTTCCATTTTTAGGTTAACCAGGGGAGTTAGATTGAAATCTCCACATTGAGATTCCACATTGAAATCTTCTTGGCTTACCTTCCTGTTTGTTCAGAAAGAATCTGATGACTGATAGAGGCATGCCCTAGCCAAGACTGTACATGAGCCCTGGCCCACAGAAAGAGATGCACTCAAAAATTCGCCAGAAATATCTATCCTGCTCTCCTTTTCTCCCCTTTTTTCTCTCTCCTCATTATTGTCCTGTTCCACCTTTGTCTAGCATATTCCCACTCAGCTGCTCACACCTCCATTCTATATTCTTCAGCAATTAAACTATATGTTTTTGAATTAGTATTCAATCATTCTCATATGCCATTCTCCAGCTGATGGACACCCTTGAAGGTTATTTTTTTAAGCATTAGCTTTTCATTATGCTGCTTCCATAACTAGGTCACAAACAATATGGAGGCAGGGGTAGATGCTTTTTTTAATAATCTGACCAGAGTACCTAGCATAGATTTCTCTCCAGACCATGTGTTGAATTGAGTTATCTCACTGGATCCAAATGCTCCTCACCTTTCAAGTTAAAGTTCCATTCTCTTCATAAAGTTGTCCTTGACGATTTGATTTTGGTTTTGCAAGGCAATGGGGTTAAGTGACTTGCCCACAGCTAGGTAATTATTAAGTGTCTGAGGTCAAATTTGAACTCAGGTCCTCCTGGTGCTCTATCCACTGCACCACCTAGCTGCTCCTACATCAATCTTTTTGTACAAATATAGCATAATTTTTGTGTTTACTTCTTTCAACTCCAACTAACATTGGCAGTTTGAGTCGCCAGGAGTTAGCTGACTATTTCTCCCCTAATGGACCCAGGAAAAACCTTGAGGAATTAAATGGGAGTATTGTTATTTTTGAGCTCATGGTATTGGGCTCCCTATTTATTATCAATTAGTCAATCAGAGTTAATTAGCTTTTAGAAACAAGTATTTGGTCAGTAGTTAACCATAACCCCATGGACCATGGCACAACAATACTGATCATGAGATTTTCTTGGCAAAGATACTGAAGTAGTTTGCCATCTCTTTCTCCAGTAGAAGTTAAATGTTTTACCCAGGGTCAAACAGGCAGGAAGAGGCTAGATTTGAACTCATGAAAATGAGTCTTCATGACTCCAAGTCTGGTACTCCATCCATGGAGCCTGCTAGCTGTCCTCACTATAAATATGTTGTTGTTCAGTTGTTTCAGTCTTGTTCAGTTCCGTATGATTCCATTTGGTGTTTGCTTGGCAAAGATGCTGGAGTGGTTTGCCATTTCCTTCTCTATCTAATTTGACAGATGAGGAAACTGAGGCAAACAGGATTAAGTGACTTACCAGAGTCATATAGCTAGTGGTATATCCCAGGGTTCTATCCATTATAGCATTAACTTTCCCTTCATAGTGGTATTCTATTATTTACAATTATATAACATCATCAGAAATCACTTGATATTAAAAAAATTGATCTTTCTGACAAGAAGTAGCTTATTTTAGGATACCTGGATGGCATAATGGACAGAGGGGTATTAGAGTTGTAACACTATTCAAGAACTTTCAGGCTATATGACCCTGGTCAAACAGCCTTTTTCAGCCTCCTTTTTCTCATCTTTAAAATGGTGATAATAGTATCTAACTCAAAGAAATGCCATAGGGCCTAAATGAAACATTATTTTTAATTAGTAGAACTGGTAATTTGTGTAGTCCTACCCTGTCATCTCAGGAGGAATTCACAGGACTTAAAGTATAATTGGGGGAAAATTGGGAATATTTTGTCAAAAATCTATGGGAAGTACTACCCTGGGGGAAAAGAGTCCATTACAATATAAAGTCACTCCATCTCAACTTCTTTTCAATGAAATGACCAAGACACACTCAGAGATGAGGGGAAGGGTGTCTTTTATATTTCTTGATGAACTATGTGAGGTAGAGGTCATCGGGAAGCATATTCAAGCACAGACTGGAACTGGCTCAGTCTAGCACAGTGAGGGAACTACACCCCAGACACTATATTTTCCCTATCAACCTTCTTGCCCTCCAAGAAGAATTCTATCCCCTGCACAAAATCAGGGAGCTTAAAATTGAGACACTTTCCTCTGGAAAAGAGACTATGATGTCACTTATTGGGTTGCTGTTATTCAAATCTTTCTCTTGTTTTTAGGGTTTTTTTTCCTTTTGCAAGGCAAATGGGGTTAAGTGGCTTGCCCAAGGCCACACAGCTAGGTAATTATTAAGTGTCTGAGACTGGATTTGAACCCAGGCACTCCTGACTCCAGGGCCAATGCTTTATCCATTGCGCCACCTAGCCGCCCCTGCTGTTATTCAGTTCTGTCCAACTCTTTATGTCTCCATTTGGGGTTTTCTTGGTAAAGACACCGGAGTGGTTTACTGTTTCCTTCTCCTGCTCATTTTATGGATGAGAAAATTGAGGCAAACAGGGTTAAATGATTTTCCCAGATTCCCAAGTTAGTATCTGAGATCAGATTTGAACTCATGAAGATGAATCTTCTTGATTCTAAGCCCCCTGCGCCATCTAACTGCCCACTTACTATAGTGAGAATATTCCAGCTAATTCAACACTGCCTTCCAGGAACAGTGGAGATCTGCAGGCTGAATGATATAGGAGAACAGAGACTAGAAAGTAGAATTACCACTAACTTCTGGGAGCTCTGAGAACTTCAAGAGGGGTTGGTGACAGAGGCCATCTTCTGGGATGTGCAGAAAGATAGAGCTGGCCACACAAGGAGTCAGGAGAAGCTGGGAGCATCTTATCTAGAACATACATAGTGACTGAGATTATCTAGGTTCCTGGAGAAGGGGTAGGTGATAGTATTTTTGTATTGACCTCCATAAGGTCAATACTCTTTGTTTTCTTTGCCCTATAAAGAAACATTTTTCTTCCCTGAGGTTGTAAACTCTGTGTTTTCAAGGGGAGTTGGTTGGTCAGTCAAAAAGAAATTATTAAGCCTTTAATTATTAAAGGTCATCTCCAGTCTCTGGAGCCCAGATGGCTTCAGAGGAGAAAATTAGGATGATGACTTAGCATAACACCCCTTCATTCAAATCCACTTCCAAGGACAAACACTATCACCATCATCACCAATTAAGCATTTTCTCAGTGCTAGACACAACTCCTCTGGAAATAAACATGCAATCAAAAAGGAGAATCTTTGCCCTCAAGGTGCTTACATTCTACTTGGGGAAGACAATACAAAAAAAGAGAAACAGAAAAAGGGGGGGGGGAATGAGCTGGTGATATTACACATTACATTGCTAGATCTGAGTATCAGATTCCTCCAAATATACCCAGGTTCATTGTATTGTGCAAGTATCTTGATAGAAAGGTTACATAGGGAAAGCACTTTTGTAAAGTATTATTATTTTTATAGTATAGACCATTGTCATGCCACCACCACAGCAGAGCTTTTCTTGTTCCACACACTTCTTATGTTCATACCTTATGATCTCCCTCATATCTTTTGTAACCCTCCGGTTTTTATCTTTTTATGTAGTATCATCACTTTTACTATTCCCCCTACTAGATTGTAGTTTCATGGGGGCAGAGACCAAGCCTTAACTTAAATATTCATCTCCTCCGCCTGCTATTGTCCCCTCTGTTAAGTGAATGAATCACTAATGAACAAGCGGATGCTTGACCGAGTAAGAGAATAAATCAGTGTGAACATTCCTAGCTGAGCCAAGGAACAAAGCAAGGAGATCAGGGGAAGAAGTTCACCTTGTACCTGTTCCACACAAGGAGAATGAGAGAAGGAATCTGGGTCAAAGCCAGGCTGACCTAGACAGTTCTTAGCAAATACTCCTCAAATATAATCATTATGTATAGCTTAATGTATAGTTACTGCCTGACCAGAGAGGAGGTGGGGAAGGGAAGGAGAACTCTGCTGCTATTAGAAGAGAATTCCCTTAAATTTCAGGAGGCTTACTATATTTGGAGCTCAATTCCGTTGAATTCACTGCCCACTTACATCAGCCAAAAGAAAAAGTCAGACTGGAGCGATTTTCCTCCTCCCTCCTCCCAGACTGTGTATGGTGGCAGTTCCACTGAGCAATTCATTTTCTGAAGAACAGAAACTTTTTCCTCAGCTGACACTAATTGGCTCTTGATCTGGCAGGCTCAGCAGGAGCTTCATGTGGCACTGAAGACTGAATTCCTTTTTCCTCCTAGGGGCAAGGGGGTGGGGTGGAAGAGGAGGTAAGTTTTTAAGGTCATGAGGCACCACCAGGTAGAGGCAGAAGGGAATTTGCCCTTTCTGAATGGTAAGAACCAGAAGGAGGCTGGGCAGTATGGTGGAATAGAGCACTACCTTTAGAATCTGGAGAGATCTGAGTTCAAATCCCAGCTCTCCCATTGATGAAGCAAGTCTCTAAGGTCTCTCCTAGCTCCATTACATCCTATAAGCTGTAAATCTGGGGAAAGCCCAGCTTACTTCCATATCTTGTTTTTTAAGATTTTTTTATTTATTTTATTCTGAACTTAAGAAATAAAACAAGCATTTCTATAACATAGTAGAAAAGGAAAAAAAACCATGATGGTATATGAAACTGCAAATCTATTATGTACCACTGGTATTCCTTATAAATATATAGTAATCGTCAACTTTATTTTTTCTTTCCTCCGAACTGCCCCTTCCTCACTCTAGAGATGCCTACAATTAGACTAAAATATATGTAGGGGGGTGGGGCAGCTAGGTGGTACAGTGGATAGAGCACTAGCCCTGTAGTTAGAAGGACCTGAGTTCAAATGTGAACTCAGACACTTAATAATTGCCTAGCTGTGTGACCTTGAGCATATCATTTAACCCCATTCTCTTAAATAAATAAAATTTAAAAAACATATATGTGTGTGTTTATTTGTATATAATTATTCTATGCCTACTTATATTTCTCAGTTCTTTCTCTGGATCAGATGTCTTGTTTCATATGTAGTTAATTTGGATATTTATAAAACTCCAAGTGTGATAGCAATCTAGACTTCAACCCATTTCAGCTGACTATCCACAGAAAGCCTGGGATACAAAGATGGATAAGACATGATCTTAAGCTCTTCATGGAGATTAGGACCATGAGTTAGTACCCTTCTTGTATCTTGCATCTTATCATTTAATGGTAGACTTGGAAGGTACTTTAATAACGATCATCTTAGCTTACGGCTATTCAAGGGACCACACAAGTTGTATAGGTTGTCAATATTAAATAAATTGACTAATGGTACAGTCAGTTAAGGTCTTATAATATGTGATCCATTATCATAAATATCCTTCTTATAAAAAAAGTACCACAGAACTCTCAAAAGTGCACTGAATTTGGAGTCAGAGAACCCCAAATTTTGACACAGCTTTTCTCCTATCCATAGGATTTAGGACAAAACAAACTCTCTGAGCCTCAGTTTCCTCATCTGAAAAATGGGGGGTGGGTTGGACTTGTCAACCTCTGAATATTCTTTCAGTTTTGAATCTATGTATTCAGTTTTGAATTACATGTAAAGATAGTTTTCAACATTCATTTTTATAATGAATTTTTCTCCCTCCTCTTTCCTTCTCCCTCCCCAAGACAGTGAGTAATCTGATCCTGTAGTTTATTTCAACATATTTAATTCAATTTATTTAATACCTACTCTGAGCAAGTCTGATGAATATATTAGGGAAAAATAGCCATGCTAGTGATAAATCAGATAATGAACCCTGCTTGAATTTTTTAGTAATTATCCATTATGTTGTTTTATTTAACTTGCTTATAGACAGAGGTCTAACCTTGCAGTTAATAGATACCCATTCTTACACTCATTGGGTGAAATAATCTAACATAAAGAGGAAAAAAAGTCATCCCTCCACACAGCACAGCCTATGTTACTATGAATTTGAGGTTTTATTAATCATAATAAATAATTGCACTCGGCCTACTTTATCTCATTTGTTTTGGAACTAGAAGGGACCTAGAGATGGTATTATCTTAGCCTTGGAGTGATCTAATCTAATCTTTGTAGATAAGGATCAGAGATCCTAGAGTCATAGGTCTAGAGTTGAATGAGCCTTTGAAGCCATTTAGTCTTCCTATCTCATTATTCAAATGAGGAATTCAAGACCCAGACATTAAATAACCTGCCCAAGGCCACATGGATAGTTAGTAGAGTAGTAAGAAGCAAAATTAGAATTTGAATTGAGATTGACTCAAAATTCAGGGCTCTTATCATTATAACAAACTCTGAAGGGAAAAGCTTCAGGTCTGTTGCTTCCAAAGCAACTAGGTTGCCCCAGGAGCCCGAGAGACATGGAGCTGGGCAGTTCAGTGACCTGTTACCCTCATACTGCAACACAAGAACAGAAAGTACACTAAACTCAAAGGAGAAAATGTCAGTTCTCCCAGGGCACCTGCCAACACCCTCTCTTCTTGAGTTGCCCAAGAATCTTGGCTTATTTCAGTAATTAGAGGCCCTCAGGGTTTGGGGATTGAGTTTGCTGTCTATACTCTTCCTCTACGACAGTTACTAGGGTAACAGTGCTTTGAGACTCTGTCCCACTTGTGTTTCCTGGCAGGGATACAATACTGCGGGCACCCTGCCACCCAACATAACTTCTCTTGGTACTTTCAAGCAGAGGCTGAATGACCTTGTCAGGGGTCTCTTAGAAGTGTTTCCTCTTGGCATATCCATTTCATTACCTTGAAGGTCTCTTACTAATCTAAAATTTCTGATATTCTGGGGTTTGTTTTCTTTATATTTTTGGTTACAGTGTCCTAGAACTACCAAGGTTGACAGTCTTGAGTCTCAGCTGCTCCCATCAGTCATTATGATTCACCCATTCTGAAAGTCACCTTCACCAACTGTGCCCAAGATGAATTCACGGCAAAGGGAAAGAGGAGTCTGCTATATGCCTGGTCAGACCACATCTGGGGAATTGTGTTATGGTGCCACATGTTAGGAAGGATTTGGATAAACTGGGGAATGTTGAGAAGAAGGTTGCCTATCAGAGAATGAAGGACTCAAATCCCTGTCATATGAGAATCACTTGAAAGAAATATGGTTTCATGACTTGGAGACTTTGCATAGAATAATTTTGAATTTCATCTTGGATACTGACTATCTATGTATGACTTTTGGGTGGGTCTCTAACACTTCTTGGCCTAGTCTTCTTATCTCACAGAGTTTTTCTGAAAACCAAATGAGATAGCATTTTGCAAACCTTAAGATTATTGCTATTACTATTATTACATGGAAGAGAGGTTGGACTTCTATATAGAAGGCAAAACTAAGAAAAATATTTGAAAACTATGAGTAGATATAATTTAGGCTGGATAGAAGATAGGGAGACAATGAGACCTATCCAAAACGGAAATGGGCTGCCTGGAGTTGGGGGTGATAGGTTGTTAATAGGATCACCTCCCTAGACAACTTCACTCCAAATGTTCATATGGATTATTTGTGCCTGACCTGTGATAGAGTCTTCTGAGCTCATATTGGTTTGATAGTCACAGTTGGACACATTGTACCTTGACCTCAACATAGTGATATTTTTTTGGTCCTCTTTGGATACGAAGGACAAAAACTAACCAGTTTATGATTCTGTGACTCTTTTGACTTGTGCAGGTTATGTGGTGTGGGTTGGGGAGGTTGGCTCTAAGTTGGGTTTTTTTCCTCTTTTTTTTCCTCTTCAAGTAAAAGCTGGATGAGCACTGTAGAAATGTGCTATAGCAAGGATTTCTGTTCAGGCATTGAATTGACTATATGATTGCTGGGTTCCTTTTCCAGGGATGTCCACATAGATGATGAGGCTGATGCATGTATTGCTAGAGTTAGCTTAGTATGTGGAAGTCTCTGAAGGAACATATAGGAGAGAAGAGGCATTAGACTGACTACCAAACTGAAGGTTTATAGAGCTGCTGTCCTGATCTCATTGTTGTATAAAAAGCCAGTCTTTCAGTGCCGTGCTAGTAAACTGAAGTGCTTCTATTTGAATTATTTTAGGAAGATTCTGAAGATCATCTGGCAAGAGAAAGTTCTGGTCACTGAGGTCCTTTCTTGAGTTGAATTATGAACTACTCAAATTCTACTGGAGAGAGTACAACTCTGATGGGCTGGTATATTTTCATAAAAGACTATTTTATGGAGAACTCAGAAAAGGCAGCCTCTCACATGAAGGCCAGAAGAAGTGATACAAGGACGCTCTCAGGTCTTTCTGAAGAATTTCAGATTTGATTGTGAGACATGAGAGACAATGGCACAAGACCACCCAGAATGATGTGCCTACATCAAAGAAGGCACTGTGCTCAGTGAGCAAAGCATAACTGGAATGACTCAAAGAAAATGTGAGAAGTACAAATTTAGAGACAACTCCACACCAAATGATCATATAGACTATTTGTGTCCAACCTGTGCTAGAACCTTCTGAGCTCATATTGGTCTGATCAGCTACAGTTAGACACATTATATCTTGACCTCAATATAATGATGTCATTTTGACAACTTTCTTTGGAAATGAAAGAGAACAACCAAACCATTTATTATTCTATGACTCTCTTGACTTGTGCAGGTAGTATGGGGGAAGAGACAGGGTTGGTTGGAGGAGTTTGTTCTGAGATGTTTTTCTTCCTCCCAGGTTGCTCTGTTTCATCATATCAGTTATTCAAAAATATTTTCTCACATATCCTGATATTTTCTCTTGAATAATAAGAAATAAATATAAGAAATGATATTAAGAAATAAATTATGATAAGAAAAATTAGTTGTTACTAGAGATAAGAGAGACTTCAGGAGTTGACATTTTTTTTAACAATATTCAAGAGATGGTTGGAGATGTTCCAGAGAGCTTTTCTGCCATCCTTACTACATAATAATAATAATGCTATGGGGCAGCTAGGTGGCACAATGGATAGAGCGCCGGACCTGGTGTCAGGGGAACCTGAGTTCAAATAAGACCTCAGCCATTTAATAATTATCTGTGTGACCTTCAGCAAGTCAATCACATTGCCTTGCAAAAAATTAAAACTTAAAAATTAAAAAAAATGCTATAATATTGAGAGCTAGTATAGCCTTGCAGCTAATAGGACAATTTCAGAGTTAAGAAGACAAGTTTTGCCTCTGACACAGACTATCTGTAGGACAATGGGAAAGTCACAGTTCCTTAATGCCCCAGGTGCTCTTAAAGACAACCATTCAATTCCCATTGAATAGTTGATATTTATACAATGTCAGCAAAACTGAAAACTTATCTCATTTGATCCTTACAAAACTCCTGCAACAAGTGACTTGCCCAGAGGCATATAGCTATTATTTCTGAGATTGGATTTGAACTCAGGTTTTCCAGACTTCAGGTCCAGAACTCTAACTACTACATGAATTATCTACCTCCAGAAAGCCAAATTTTCCCATTAAATTTAGTCATATCGCGCATATATAACCTATATCAAATTACTTACTGTTTTAAGAAGAGGGAATGGGAGGTGAAGGAGGAGGGAGGAAAATTTGGTACTCAAAATTTTGTAAAAACAAATACTAAAAATTGTCTTTATATTTAGTTGGAAAAAAATAAAATACTATGAAAAAATTAGTCATGGGTCCTGAATTAAAGTTCTGGTTCTTCTGCTTACTAATTTGTGTGATTTTGGATGTCATTTTATTTTTCTGGCTCTTACCTTTCCTCATCTGTAAAAGGAGAGGGTTGAGCTAAATGACCCTTGTGGAGATCCCTTCTAATTCTAGATCTAAAGTGTGGGAATTTCCATACTAGGAAATCCTTACAAAAATGAAATCACAAGTTTGGACCAAATAGCCTTTTTTCTTTTTAAATTTTACATTCATCATCTCATTTAATTCCCATCATAATCCTGTGAGACAAGTACTATAAGTCTCATGACACCCATTTTTACAATTTTCTCCAGGCTCCATTTTACTTGCTTTCATAGACAGAACCCAAATAATATATGTTACAAATGTCCATATTAGGGTGACAGTCAAGAAGGAAAAAAAATCATCTTTCTATGAGCAAAGATTGTGAGACTGGGTTCTCCATGAGAGCTAGAAGGGACTTTGGAGATCATCTAATTGAACAGATGAGGGAAATGAGGTTAAAGGTAGGAAGGTAAAACTTGCATAATATCACACAACTGATAACTCTCAGAGCTAGGACTAAAACTCAGGTATCCCAATTCCAGTTCTTATACAATTTCCTCTTCCCTATTCAGCTTGATCTTTGTTCTTTATATGATTTGGATCCTGTTTTTAACTTCCTCTGTCACTTCTGAGCCCCAGTGGATACCTGTAATAGGATAGGAACAACTTTGACTAAGCATTCTGGAAAGATGTGTATAATTTTAAGGATGCTCTTCAAAGTCATTGACTGAAGGGTGGATTACAATTCAGATATAGATCATTGCCATCATCACTATTTGTGCATCTCAGAGAATCCAGTATATTGTCTTTCACAGAGCAGACATTTAATGAACATTTGTTAAATTAATTGTATTAGAAAGCATTACAATAAAACAGCCATTTTTTATTGTTGTTCCAGTAGTTTCTGACTCTTTGTAACCCTACTTTGGGATTTTCTTGGCAAAGATACTGGAGTGATTTGTCATTTCCTTCTCCATTTCACTGATAAGGAATGAGGCAAACAAGGTTAATTGACTTGCCCAGAGTCACACAGCTTAGTAAACGTCTGAGGTCAGATTTGAACTCAGATATGTCCTTTTGGATTCCAAGTCTGGCACTCTATCTACTGTGCCACTTAATTGCCAAGAAGTAGTCAGGAGTCCAAGAGTGAATGAATATTAGGAAAAGAGAGGGTTATGATGGAGGGGGCAATCTGGAGAAGATAGCATGGGATGGGATCCCTTGTGCATGTTGAGGGGTTTCTCTTGAGAGGAAGAATCACCTTAATCATGAAAAATAATAGTGAAGAAGGAATTGGGGAGAAAGAGATATATTTGTACAGTGTCAGATGAGGAGAAGGGGAGATAAGGTAGCTCTAGGCAATTAATATCTAGTTTTTTAGTGAAATATGAAGTAAGTCTCCCAGTTGAGTGGGTGAGGGGAAAAGGGAGCCATGGCTATTAGTTATAACCTCTCCATACCTTTAGTCTTTTCACTCCCTTAAATCCTCTCTTGGGTGCTCAACTAAATTCTGCCATTATTCCTCTGTATCTGATAACATTAGAAGAATAACAATGTAGCATTAGCAAGAAGTAGATACAGTCCTGGACTTGTATGCAGAAGAGCTGAGTTCAAATTCTGCCTCAGATACCCCCCATGTGACCTCTCACAACAGCTTGCTTTCTTTATCTTTAAAACAAGAATAATAATAGCATCTATTGCAATGATTGTTATAAGGCTTAAATGAGATAATATATATATAAAGAGCTTTGTAATCCTTAAAGGGGTAGAGACTGAACCCACAATTTCATAAGTATCAGCACCAAGACAAGGACCAAGGTCTTTTTTGGCCCCTAGAATGACTCTCTACCCACTATTTGACAATGCTTCTTCAAACCCCAGAGGACTACACAAATGCATGTATGGGATATTCAGGGAGGATTAGTCTCTCTGGAGTAAAAGCCACTGAGCCCTTTGCAGGTCTGCTTATCTAACCTTTGATGTCAACCTTTCACCCAACTGTCATCTGTGGCTCCAAAACACTGTGGCATGTGCAGAGTCACATCATGGTAAAACCATCTAGGCAGATGGGTCAAACCAGGTCAGTGAATTAGGGGACTATCTCAAGCATGTGAAGACTTCCCCTATGGAATAGGTGGTTGTGAACATTTTGTTCCAACAGCCATGAAGCTGATGGAAGCCCCATATTTCCCCATGTATATGACACAACTTAATTTTGGGGCCCCAAACTTGAAAAAAATTATATTACATAAAGTTATTGAACTTAAGTTTTATTCATCATAAAATTCATACAATTCCTCATCACTGTCAAAACTCCCATCCATTAGCTCATCCTTTTCTGTGTTTGATGACGAATCACTGTCTTATGAGAGGCTCTGACTGCTCTCCTGCCTGGGCTCTGGTCTGTGGTTGACCACAAGAACTCCCTGGCTCCCTGGGCAAGTCTGGTGTGTGGATGCATGCTTACTTCATTCCGTTTCATGACCCCAAAGCACAAGTTGTGTCCTCCTTGGAAATCAGGATGTTCTTTTTCATCAGCAGTTCTTCTGGCCCCCTTTTGAACCATCTTTGTGGACACAGGAATTCTACTTGCCCTTTGCTCTTCAACTCCTCTACATTAGACCATTTGGCTGACTAGCCTCTCCTGGCCTTCTTCTGCCACAGCATTTTCAGTAGAATTTTTTCTTTTCATAGCTAGACTTGAGTTGTTTTCTCAGTTGGAGGAAAACCACACTGACATTCAGCTGCACAATTTCCATTCACTTTTGCAAACTGGATTACTTTGAACTTGAATTTGGAACTGGATAAAAATCTTTTCTGATCCATTTCTAGGAAGAACATGGCAAAATGTAACATACACACACACACACACACACACACACACACACACACACGGTAACAAATGTGAAGCTATGAGTGCAAAGACAACAAGTGAGAAAAAGTGGGAAATGCAAGTAAAAAAATCTACAACCACTGTATAAGACACTCCCAGGTTTAAGACACCAAGTTTTTCAAAAAAGGGTGTGTCTTATACATGGGGTGATATGGTAAGTGCTGTGGAACACTTAGAGTTTGGTCAGACACTGAAGATACCAAAATCATCCACTGCATCCAGAATCTTTGCCAGTCATCTTGATTTTCAACTTGCCACTGGACTGCAATGACTCTGAAAGGGAAAGTGAGGGTGTCCACTTCATGAAAATGCCTCACATATCAAATTACTCCTAAGTCAGAAAACATAAAAAAAGAGACTATACAGATAGTATCCTTCACCCTGTCTATATGTCTTTCCAATCTCAGTGAAAGTGCTGCACTGTATCTTTCACACAACTTCTGGTACACAATTCATTTTTGATGATAGGCTTCAACCGTCATGATTCTTTCCATTCTCCTGTGGATGACCTTCAATTTTAATTCTTTGAGGATTGTGGTGTTTCATTATTTGTAGCTATGTAACAACAATGGAAGAAAATTTGATGTTTAAAAGTTGCATTTGTGCTTCAGTGAGAAATTTGGGGACCATAAAAAATTTTGCACAATTTCTCAAATAAAAGGCAATCCATTTTCTTCCTCTAATTCAATTCCGGACATAACCAAAATATGCTTGATGTCTTTGCGAAGTGGAGACATATGGTTACCAAGAGCAAGACTAGATTAGAATATCAAATTTTTGCAAAAATTTTTAGAGGAGGATGGGGGAAGACCATGAGTAGTATCCTCTCAAAATGATATAGTGGATAAAGTTCAAGACTTGGAATTAGCAACACCTGGATTCAATTGCCAGTGATGCTTATTAACTCTGTGAGTGGGCAAGTCTTATGTCTCTGGGCCTCATTTTGTTCATCTATAAATAGAGATGATAATACCTTATTGGACTAGCCTTCTAGATATATTGCAAGACTCAAATGTGAGGGGTGGCTAGGTGGCACAGTGGATAGAGCACTGGCCTTGGAGTCAGGAGTACCTGAGTTCAAATTCAGTCTCAGACACATAATAATTACCTAGCTGTGTGGCCTTGGGCAAACCACTTAACCCCATTGCCTTGCAAACAAAAAAAAGAATAAGACTCAAATGTGATAATATATGTAAAGTGATTTTCAAATTTTAAATTGTTATGTAAATCAATTATTATTATCCCCAACCAGGGAGAAGTCATAGGCAGAAAAACTAATTTGTTCAAATCTTGGTAAGAGCCATAACTGAGTCAGATCACTCCAAGAGCAGTTGAGGATAAACCTGGAAAACAGCAAAATTTGAAAAGTTGAAAAGATCAGTTATTTCTATAACAAAAATTGTTTTCTTCATCAGTGACAATGGAGTCTTTACTTTAGGATTCTAACACAATAATTCCCCATATCCTTCATGAAGTAGTTGAAATATGCTTCAGTAGAAATAATACTAAGGTGAGGTGACTGGACCCAGAAATAAATTCCACACCATTAACCAGTTATTTCTTGTCTGTTAAGAAATAGTTGATTCCATTTTATTCAGTGTTCACTGTTATATGTGTATATCAATATAAATGTATATTATATATATTATATATCTATCTGTTTGTCTGCCCACTTAATTATCACTATTGATTTCTCTCTAGAGGTTTTTTCCTTTGAACTTTAAAGGATAGAGGATACAAGAAACTTGAAATTGGAGGAGTTCTGTGATATGCTAAAAGTAGCTTGAACCAAATAGTGATAGAGAGAGCCTGCTGGTTAAATGGCCATTTACACCTTGGAAATCAGCAAAGACTATAAATCAGTGCTTGTTTTTTTGTTTTGTTGATTGTCTAAACTTTTAAAAAGTGATGGAGAAGATATTAATAATGCAGATTAAATTTAAACACGTGTTATGCCTTTCCAGATAGCCAGTTGTTAAACATTTACCAGCATAGTACTGAATGAGTGATGAAAAGATAATTAAAATATGTACAAGGTTATTTAGTTTTGCTGATGCTGCTCATATTGCTGACTTCTACCAGATGGACCAGTCTCTTTGAAAAAGTCCTTGGCAGAGTATTGTTTATATAGCTTTGTGCATGTGTATTTATACTCATGTGTATATATAAAAGGATGTACATTTTATATATATATATATATATATGTATATATATGTATATATATATGCAAGACACGTTTATATGTCTATGCACATATGTATTACAGTTATCTTTTCCATATTATGATTTTACCCATAGCAGTTTCAGTATATCATATGGCATAAGAAATAAAATGGAAATTTTGGGGGAGTTTTGTGGAAACTGCATACAACATTGAAAGCCAGCAGATGAGGCACAAAAAGTTCAGAAACTCAGAAGTGCATAAAATATATGTGTAATATTGTATAATATCAACATATTTTATCTTTTAACATCATAATAATTCAGACTTCTTCTCTGATACAAAGGGAAGGCCAAAATTTTATGCAGACTTTCCATATTACAAGGAAATCATGTCCCTAGCCCTATAGCGTAGAAGGGATAATGTACATATATGTGTGTGTGTGTGTGTGTGTGTGTGTGTGTTTACACACTATATCTATATTTATATCAGTAGGTATCCTAAAAAGTGTATCTATGGCTTTCCAGCTAAGCTAATGTCCAAGATCTGTGAAGACATATTTTCCTCTCTCTCTCTCTCTCTTTCTCTCTCTCACACACACACACACACACACACACACACACTATATATATATATATATATATATATATATATATATATATATATATATATATATATATATATATACATGTCTTTATGGGGTCATAGACTTTCAGAATTGTAAATCATCTTTCCAACCTGTAAATTAGACTTGACAAAGTCAAGGGCAAAGGCACTCAGAAGCCTAACTGATTTCATGGAAGACTGAAGGATTTCCTTGATCTTAGGGACCCTGTAGTTCTCTTTTCAGTAATCACATTACTTGAGGGCAGATCTGTTTTGAAAACATGAACATATGGAGGGTTTTCTGAAGTTATACCACCCATGATTTCTTTTCTTACATTAGGCATTTGCAAGAACAGAGACAATACAGATTTCTTCAGTAGAGCAATTTGGTTTCACGATGACCCAAATCCTTTCATTTTTCCATGAAAACATTTTCTCAGGATGGCTAGGTGGTGCAGTGGATAGAGCACCAGCCCTGGAGTCAGGAGTACCTGAATTCAAATCTGACCCTAGACACTTAATAATTATCTAGCTGTGTGGCCTTGGGCAGACCACTTAACTCCACTGCCAAGCAAAAACTAAAAAACAAACAAACAAAAAAATTTTCTCTTGATTTGCAGAAATTCTCAGATTTGCAGAAAGACATAGCCACCAGTGGACCAGAAATTAGCTTCTTATGCTGTTTTATTTGACCTCTCTTATAACACATAATTATATCAGACTTGGACTCAAGAGATCAAATTTTGAGTGCCAAGCCTGATACTTCCTGACTGTATGATTTTGGGCAAATCATTACCTTTATAAGTCTAAGTTTCCCATACTACCTACATTATAGAGTCATTAAAAGGGAAATGCTTTGTAGACTTTAAAGTCATATATCTTGTTATTATGTCTTATCCCCATAATACATAGAATAAAAATTCTCAGAGGCAAGGACTATGTCCCTTTTTATATTTTTAACCCACCAGGGATTAATAAAATTTTGGTTCAGTTCTGCAAATTCATCAATGCAGAGACTTCTTGGTCTATAAAGTCTTGTTTTGACGAAGATCTGGAACTGGTTTGTAATTCTTAGAGTCTTTAAGTCATAATGTCAGAGAAAATTTTTGAATTCAATTTTTCTCTCCCTTCCTTGTACTATGAAGTCTTTAATAAACATTTCTTGTTGCAAATTTCCTTTTTCTTCCCTCCTCCATCCTAAATTTTAAAAAAATTAAAAGAAAAATAAGTATTTATAGAACTGAACTCAACTGACCTGAGTAATCTACACTTACCCAGAGAAGAGATAATAAGCTAACTCCAGAGCTCTCACCTCTGTCCTACCTCTATGGGATAGCTGAAAATTTATTACCAATCTGCCCCCGAGAACATACTCCAGCAGTCCTACTGAAAGAAATTCTGCTCAGTAGCTTGGCATCCTAAGGACTTGGCTGGCTTACTGGGTGGAGTTAGTTTGGCTCTGAATCCTCATGTTAAAAATAAATTCAATTTATTGCTCGGTCCCAATTCTTAACCCATTAACATCCCCACTGCTGTCTTCCTTCTCTCCTCTCTTTCCACCCTTCCTCGATCCCAGTAAAATTATTTAATTTCTTTGCCCAAGATTATTCCCTTTTTTTAACTTTGTTTGGATGGCCACTTTAGGAATAATCAATGCTTTCTGCCAGTAGAGGGAGAGAGGGAAGGGAGGGAAAAGAAAAATATAAAACTTAAAACCTCACAAAAAAATGTTTGGGAAAAATTATTGTATGTAGTTGGAAAAACAAGTGAATAAAATATTTAATAAAAAAGAAAAGAATAAAAAGAATATCAATCAAATTCCAGGAATTTCTTGAAAACTCAATTAAAAGTCTATTAAAGGGGGGGCAGCTAGATGGTGCAGTGGCTAGAGCACCAGTCCTGGAGTCAGAAGAACCTAAATTCAAATCTGGCCTTGAACACTTAATTATTCTCTAGCTGTGTGACCTTGGGCAAGTCCCTTAATCCCATTGCCTTGCCAATAAAAAAGTCTATTAAGGGGAAATAAAAAAAATAGCCAATATCATATACCAGCATCCTACTGTCAATAAGCAGTTATTAAATACTTTTTATGTTACTGATTATTGTACTCCCACAATGTGCTGCTGAAGAAAAGTAAAGAAGCTCACACAATCCCCTCTGACTGAATCCACTACAAATTTATATTATACAACTTCAACTGCTGCCAGACAATCCTATTATACCTCTCTTATGAACTTGTTATCTCACTCCATAGTGGCTCTTCCAAACCTTTATATTGCTCCTCAAATTTCCCTTTCCCTACTATCTCAACTGAGAACCTTGCCTCCTATATTACAGAAAAAATGAAACCCATTCACCACGAACTCCCTCTTCTCCATTCTTCCTTATCTCCTATCACTCAGACTCCTTTTACTACTCTCTCCTTTTTCACTTCTCACATGATGAAGTAGCCTCACTTCTTACCAAGGCCGCTTGTTCAAGGAATCCCATTCCATCCCATCTTCTCCAGCAGATTACCTTCTCTAGCATCCCCATTCTTTCCCTCTCTGTTGGCCTGTAGTCTTCCTATCCCGAAAAATCCCTCATTTGATTCTTCCACTCCTGCTAACTTTGTCCTCTAATCCCTTTTGCCTTTTGGAGTTAAAGTCCTCGAAAAGGTCATCTACAATAGGTGTCTCTATTTTTTTGTGTGTGTACTTTTTTTTTCTAATTCTCTTTGTAATTCCTTACAATCTGGTTTCCAAACATCATTCTACTGAAACTGCTCTATCTAAAATTACTAATGACCTCTTAGTTGCCAAATCCAATGGTCTTTCCTCAATCCTTTTTCTCCTTGATCTCACAGAAGTCTTTGACACTGTTGATCACTCCCTTCTTGGTAGTCTTGTCTTAGATTTTCAGGACATTCTCTCCTGGCTGTCCTCAGGCCTCTTTGACCGCTCCTCTGTTTCCTTTGCTGAATCCTCTTCTAGCTCATTCTTTCTATAACCATGCTCTCTTTGGCATTCAAAATCCTTCATAACTTAATCTTCTACTTTTACAGTCTTTGTACACATTATTCCCTACTGCACATTCAATGACCCTGACATCCTGACTGTTCCATGAACAAGAATTTCCATCTCTCAGCTCTGAACATTCTCTCTGGTTGCACCCCCAGGCTCCCCAAAGTATTTTTCCTCTTCCTGACTTCCCAGACTTCTTTTAAATCCCAATTAAAATGTCACCTTCTACAGGTAGCCTTCCCCAACACCTCTCAATTCCAGTGCCTTTTCTTTGTATAGTTTAGTTTGCATGTTGTCTCTTTGTAAATTTTGTAAATTGTAAATTGTAAATTTCTTGAGGGCAAGGACTGTCTTTTACTTTTTTTGTTTTCCACAGAGCTTAGCACAATGCCCAGCACTGCTAGTAAATGTTTATTGAATATTTTAAAATGTTAAAAACATAGACAACAATACAATCTCCTTTGTCAAGGATTTAAATCTCTCTAAATTTTTCAATCTCCTTTGTTTATTCTCTGGGGCTGAAAGCATGATGGAGATGGGGGAACAGCATGCACAAAGAGCAACAAACAAAAAATGTACACAAAATAAATTTTAAAAACTACCTGAAGGAGAGTCCTAACAATGGTGGTATGTGCTATGATTTTTCTATTCTAGTTTTCATTTTGAGAAATCTGATATTCTTTCTTTAACATAGTTCTATACCTCTACTGTTTTATCTTTTATTTATTTGGGGTTTTTTTGTGGAAGGGCAAGTGAATGAGGGTTAAATGGCTTGCCCAAGGTCACACAACTAAGCAATTAAGTGTCTGAGGCTGGGATTTGAATTCAGGTCCTCCTGACTCTAGGGTTGGGTGCTCTATCCATCTAGCTGCCCCTGTTTTATTAAATGCACATGATCACTTTTGCAAAGTTCAGAGAGGAGACAAAACACTTTTTTTATACCTTTTCTCTTTAATAGGAATTTTGTAAGCCCTGAGCTCAGAAGACCATTTAGATTGGCAACTTGTTCAATGATACAGTTCCTTTTGAATATGGTGGGTGGTAGTGTGTGTGTCTGTGTGTGTGTGTGTGTGTGTGTGTGTGTGTGTGTGTCTGTGTGTCTGTGTGTCTGTGTGTTTCCTTCTTCCTTTCTGGGGAGGTTGTCTACCTCCTGGGAGTTTAAATAACTGTTTTCCCTCCTTACTGCACTTCCGACAGTTTGATTCTTGAAGGATAATGATATAACTTAGAAAAATGAATGCATAGATTCTATCCTCACATGTGAAGTAGCTGATTGGTGCAGCCTTCTGGAGCACCTTGAAAACAGTTAAATTCCATTGATTTACCTGAAGAAGCCTATGCATGTCTGGACAACAGCTGCATTGTTTGGATGGAGTCATCACTGGTTGAAGCTGCATTAGCTCAGCCAGGGAGCACTCTTTGCTCTTTTTAAACTCTGTGGCACTGAGAATGAAGTCACTTTTCTCCTCTTAAAACCAACAGCTTTGCTCTAAGTTTTCCTGTTACTTTTATTTTCAACCAGCTGCTGCTTGTGGATGATCTCCCCAGGTAAGGAAGTTCTTATTCTGTTGTCTTAAGGGTGACCTTGGGTAATTTTTCTGGTGAGAAGGGGGTTAGGCCATGCATGGCTTGGGGACACATGGCTTTACTTAGGGAGGCATCCAGGCCAGCTAGAGGCAACATGGGGTGCCTAGGTCTAAACCTAGCCTAGAATCTCAGCTCTGCCATCTGTGTGACCTCAGCCAAATCAACTTCTCTAGTTTTCACTTCCTCAACTGTAAAATAAAACAGAATCAAACTACATGACCTCTCAGGACCCTTTCAGGTCTAAAGAGAATTGAGATCTCAGAAGATCCTAGGTCCTGGTGCTGAGAGGTAGAAGTAGCATCCTTGCCTAGGAAAGCTGTTTCTGGGGTCTTGGGTCTGTAAGTTGGGTAAGGAGTTCCTTAGTTAACTTTGAGTTGTGGAGTGGGAGATACTAATAACAATAGTAATAATAGATAATATTTGTATGGAAATTTCAGGTTTGTAAAGTACCATGGGGATGCTGAAACCAAATTTTGGCATATGCCTCAAGAGCATGGGGCAAGGTGGCAGCCTGAGGGAAACCAGAGCCATATGGTCTCATTTAGTTGTTGCTGTCTTGCTCATTTTGTTTTCCTTCCCAAGACTTCCCGAACTGGGCTTGTGTTTTTGGCAGAATCCTTAGCAGTCTGATGACATCCCTTGATAGCCAGAAAATCAACGGTTCTCCAGAGAGACTTCATGTCCTGATAGGTTTGCTTATGCTGTTCATTTCTTCCTTTGGGAGATAATGGCACCTGAGCTCTGTCCCAACATACAGATTCTTTGTTTGAATGAGCACTTTGGTGACTAGGAAAGGAATTTTCAAACAGTTTTTTTCCTCTGGTTTATGGGACCCCCTTCGTACTTTTTTGCTTTCTCATTAATGGTGCATCTGTTAACAAGAGCTCTTGAAATCTTCCCATCAGAACAGGGATACAGTCCTGGGGGTAGATAACTGAAGTTTCCCTGTGGAATTTTCAGCTTGTTTCTATGAGTCACTCTTATTGCCTGAATTACCTCAACTCTCCTTAGTCTTTGGTTGACTTAATGAAGACATCATATTTATAACAGAGGGACGTGCTGGGTGATAAATAGCTTTTGGAAGCAATCAAAAAGAGATTAAGCCAAGACATTTAACAATTTCAGGGGGTCCTTTATTGCATTATGTGCACCAATGCCATAAAAATTATTCCTCTCTTGAAATAAGGCCCCTAGAAGCCCAAACAACCTAGCTTGGAAAAGGTCTCATTTGGTCAGGAGATTTTAAACAGAGACCTTTCCCACTATTTCTAGAAAACAGTTTTGCAGGTCTAGAAGTAGTGCAGGGCTAGACTTGTGTGTGTAAAAGTCCATTTGTAGTGTCAGTCTAGCCAAGACATATGTTATTACTGAATTTGCATACTACAGGGAAAAACATTGTGGCATATGACTAGAGAATTGGCCATGGAGTTAGGAAAATCTGGGTTTAACTCTGGCTTTTAACACATAAGGAACAGGTAGGAGGTAAAGTGGTTAGAAATTGAGGTCTGCAGTCAGAAGATCTGAGTTAAAATTTGACCTCAGATACTAGCTGCATGCCACTTAACCCTAAATGCTTCCATGTATGTGTATGTATAAATATTATATATATATATATATATTATTTTTTTTTTCCCTCTACCCTATTTTTTACCCTCTAAGAGTTTGGAGTTAAAGTTAGGACATATTATACTTTAATACCAACCTAAGGACATTTATAATTAAACTTAATTGTTTTTAAGATGGATGGTATGATGTGAGAAGATTGGGAAGGGATATGTGCAAGCGCACATGTGCACATGCGTGTGTGTGTGTGTGTGTGTGACAGTAAGTTGTGAAGGGCAAATGGAGAATTTCATCTTTGAGCCTGGAGATGATAGGGAGGCACTAAAGTTTATAGGGGGTAACATGGGCAGATTTACCTTCTAGGAAAATCACTCTTATAGGTGAGTGGAGGATGGACTGGAAACTTGAGACAAACCCACCAGCACCAGGTTATTGCAATAATCCAGGAAAACTTTAAAATTTTCGGTCTCAGGGTAAGAGTTTTTTTTTTTTGGCAAGGCAATGGGGTTAAATGACTTGCCCAAAGTCACATAGATCAATAATTATTCATCATTTGAGGTCAAATTTGAACCCAGGTCCTCCTGACTCTAGGGTTATTGCTCTATCCACTGTGCCACTTAGCTCTCCTGGGCCAAGAGTTCTTTTTTTTTTTTTTTTTTGCAAGGCAAATGGGGTTAAGTGGCTTGCCCAAAGCCACACAGCTAGGCAATTATTAAGTGTCTGAGACTGGATTTGAACCCAGGTACTCCTGACTCCAGGGCCAGTGCTTTATCCACTACGCCACCTAGCCACCCCTGGGCCAAGAGTTCTTAATCTTTTTTTTTTTCCTATCATGGAGCTCTTTGGCAGTCTGGTGATAACCATGGACTTCATTTCTGAATCCTGTATAAAATTAAATATATCCGATTGATTGCAAAGATAACAAATTAACTTGAAGTAGTTATCAAAAATATTTAAGAAAAAAAGTGTTGATTTAAAGTTAAGAATTCTTGTCTTAGAAAGTTGGTTGGAACATTGAGAGAGAGCCTGTTTAAGGTTACACAGCCAGTGTAAGTTTGTATTAGGGGAGTGAGATGAGTCTGGGTCTCTTTCAGTTCTCAAATTCTGTGATTCTATGATACCATCTACTACAATACTATCTCTTGATGTAATCAAGATTAAAACTACATGTATTAATTATATCCACATAATTTTTTTGCACATATATTTCTCTATTGTAGGTATATATATATATGTAAATATATATGAAGGTAGGTATTTGTGTATATATACATATATGTAGATTTATCATATATTGTAGACTTATCATATATTTCATCTATTCATATACAAAATTTCCCTCCTATATATATGTATGTATATATATATATATATATATATGTAAAATTTCCCCAAAACTCTTCTCTGTGAGATTCTCTGAGAGCATGGCATTGAAAAAGCCCAATAGCCATAATTTCTGGGTAATTAAGTCATTTTAATAATAATGCTAGGATTTTAATAATAGTTTAATGGTATTCTTGAATGCCGAAGACAATCATGTTAGAGATGCGTAGCTTATATTCCTTTGGAAGACAGGTGTTCAGTGAATGTCAATCAACCCTGATTGGTTAACAATTAATGACAGACTGAATATTACAATGAGGGACTGGCCTTATTTTAATGAACACTGAATATATAATTTACTTCTAAATTGCCCTGCCTTGAGCAATCTATTCAAGGAATTTATCCCCACCCAAACCTGAGGAGAAGGTTAGGTGGAATCTCATCAAGAGGGAGAAGAGCTAATTCAATCTCATTATCAGTAATGTCCTTCAAGAGATTGAACTTTGAAATGAGGATTATAGAACAGGGGGAACTCTGGATCTTCCCAAATCATTGGCTATTAATAATCATTTCTCTCATTAGTATATTTTCCCTCTCATTCTCCTTTTCTCATTATTTATTCTCTCTCTTGGTTTCAATTCCTCTTTCCATTCCATATATATATGCAACCCCAAAAATTTCTCACATTTCTGCTCTTGTTATTCAACCCTCTGAGATTTCAACTGTTGTCATAGCTTTTGTGTTCACCTACATAAATGATTTCAATTGTATCTTGGATCTCCATCTGCTTATGTCTGAAGTAAAACTCATCATAGATGCCTCTATATGGGATATTAAGTTCCCCTTTTACATTTATTTGTTTTTAATATCATCCTTCTAGTCATCTCCAAACCCTATAGTCATGCCCTGAACCCCTTAATTCTGTTCCATGCAATAACCAGGAGAGGCATCTGGGCCTTTGATCTAGGTACCAAGGTCTAAAAGGAGTGCCATTCTTTCCTACAGCAGGCTGAAGAACTACACTCCTAAATTTTGAAGTCCTAAACCAGTCTTCACCTAGGAAGTAGGGAGTAGGGAGTAGGGAAGGTAGTCCTGAAGAGTCCCAGATTGTATTCTCCAGGCTGCATTCACCCTTCTCCTATCACCTGAATTTGCTCTAGATGCTATGAATCCTAGATCTGGTTCTGTTCCTCATCCTTTTTTTTAAATGTCTCTGGCATGGTATAGTGGATAGAGTGCCAGCTACAATAACCTGATATACAGATATAAGGACCATATATATTGATACTATGCCTTGGGCAAATCACTTAAGCTTTCAGTGCTTCAAGTAACTCTCTAAGACTACAAGTTGCAGAAAAGGTGCTGACATGCATTGAAGGAGGGAATTTTTTCCACCTGAGTTTCCCACATTAATGAAATTACAGGTTCAACCCTCATCCTTATTTGTCCTTTACTTTTCATTTCTACTGTCAATTTCCCTAGTTCAGACTCTCTCAATTTCTTAACTGGTTTTTCTGCCTCCAGTCTACTCCCTCTTCAATCATTCCAATGTACCACCACCAGGTTAATCAAAACTTTATTTAGTGCCATTAATTTATTTGGCGCTTCCTAATTAGGAGCCATTAAAGGGTTTTTGAGCTGGGAAATAATGTGTGCAAAGTGATGTTTAAGTAAGATTAATTCAAAATTTTCCACAGTCTGGTTCCTACTTTCCTCTCTAACTTTATTTCTGATCACCTCCCTTATATTATTCCTCTACTTTGGCTAAATTGATATAACCATCATCCCACAATCACACTTTGCACATTTCCATTTCTGTGTTTTTATGAACACTTCTTGCCTCGTCTCCTATCCTCTCTCCTTTCCCAAGTCCTATCCGTGCTTCATGGTTGAACTCAAGGCTACCCTCCTTTAGAAAAACCTTTCCAACCACTTTAAACCTTGACAATTGTCACAATACATAGACTACCTAATACTGATGACTTTTTTTTTGTTTATATCTTGCCTCTTCATCAAGACTGGAAACTGTTTGAGGGAAGGGGTCTATGGTTTAAACCTCTGTATACTTCTAATGCCTACATATCCTATACAGAATATATAATAACCACTCCATATTGATGATGGTGAAAATTTACTTTTCTGTGATCTTTTATAGACACATTGCCAGCTAGGACCATGGTAGGTACTTGAGAAATATACATATATTAAATTGAACTGGATAATTATACCACTCACCATGACAAATATTTCTTTCACTACTATAGATCTTGACACTTACTAGCTGTGACATCCTGGTAAGACATTTAACTTCTACCTGCCATGAAACAGGAATAATAATAGTACATATCTCTCAGGGGTTTTCTAAATATACAACAAAATAGCTTATGTAGACTGCTTTGCAAATTTTAAAGCTCTATGTGAATGCTAGC
This sequence comes from Macrotis lagotis, assembly GCF_037893015.1. Taxonomy (NCBI): domain Eukaryota; kingdom Metazoa; phylum Chordata; class Mammalia; order Peramelemorphia; family Peramelidae; genus Macrotis; species Macrotis lagotis. The sequence goes on from NC_133658.1 coordinate 765,741,186, forward strand.
TACTGTTATTGTTATTATTATAGTTTTTATTATTATTAAATATGTCCAAGTATATTTTAAAGAAATTCTGGTGGTTATCTCTGATGGTTTGAAAACCTTGCTTATTGAATAGTTTTTCTATATATTAAAATGCTATTTCATGAATTGAAAGGGCCCTCAGCTGACAATTAAATCAATGTATCCCGGAATAGGTTTCCCCTAAGAGTCATGCCCCGAAGAGGGTCAAGAGTTTCATACTCACTTGTCATTAAGCTTTAACTCCTGCTACATTTTAGGTAGTTTATTTAATTAAATGATTTGAGAGAAAGGTTGAAATTGAATGGCATATTGAATGGGACTTAGGAAAATTTCTTTTGCTCTGAATACCTTTTCCCATTTCCCTTCTCTTAATGAGATTTCCTTCTATCTCCTGTGTGTATGTACCTAGTTGTTTACATGTTCTCTTCCCCATTAAATTATAAGTTTTTTGCATTAATAAAGTATAGGATATAAAATAAACTCACATAAATCATTAGTATTTTTATATATTACCAACAAAATGCAACAGGAAGAAATAGAAAGAGAAATTCCATTTAAAATAACTACAGATGGGGGAACTCGGTGGCACAGTAAATAGAGCACTGGTCCTGGAGTCAGGAGGACCTGAGTTCTAATCCAAACTCAGACACTTAATAATTGCCTAGCTGTGTGTCACTTAACACCCCCCCCCCCCCATTGCCTTGCAAGAAATAAAAAAATAAAATAAAATAACTGCAGACAGTTTTCAGAAGAAGATTAATGATTAATACAAAGATTAATACAAATTAAATCAATTGTGAAGTACCCATCTTACACTTATCAGATTAGCTCATGTGAAAGAAAAAGAAAATTATAAAGATTGGAGGGGACAGGAAAAATAGGTGCACTAAAGCATTGGTGATGGATTTGTCAACTTGTCCAAACATTCTGGAGAACAATTTGAAACTATGCCCAAAAAACTTTTAAAACTGTGCAAAGTCTTGTAAAAGTAAAACCGCTCCTAAGTCTATATCTCAAAGAAATCCCAAAGAAAGAGGAAAAGGATCCATATATATAAAAATATTGATAGCAGCTTTCTTTGTGGAAGCAAAGAATTGGAAACTGAAGGGATGCCCATCAAATTGAGGAAGGACTGAACTAGTTGCGTGATAGAATTTTATTATAATGTAAGAAATGATGAAGGGGATAGTTTCATAAAAACCTAGGAATATTTATATGAATTGATGTAAAGTGAGCAGGAACAGGAGAACATTGTGTACAGTAACAGCAATATTGTAATGATAAATTGTGAAAGCCTTAAATACTCTCATCAATAGAAGGATTCACAATAATTCCAAAGGATTCATGATGAAAAATGCAGTGGAAATTTACTTTGCATAACTTTATATGCTATCATATTGCTTGATTTCTCAATTGCTTGGATTCTTAGTTTTTTTCCCTTATTTTCTTTCTTCCTTTCTGCCTCTATTCTCTTCACTCTCCAATTTCTCCTCCATGTAGCTCTGAATAGATATTCTTACAACATGAGTTATGACTAGGTCATTAGCCCTCTACTCAAAAATTTTCTAAGTTCTCTATTGCTTTTAGGATGAAATAGGAACTCCCTAGCCTGATTTTTAAGGTCCTCTGTTTTCTGATTTCCACCTAGTTTTCTGGTCTCATCTAATCCACATTTCAATTAAGCTGTATTTCTTACTGTTCCTTGTACAAAATATATCTCCTGTCTTTGAAGCAGGTGATTCCCCAGGCTTGTCCCTTATTTCCAATTTGTAAGATCTCTTCTTCCTTTAAAGTATAGCTCAGGTGCTGCCTCCCACAGGAGGCCAATCCCAATTCCTTTCCCCCATCCCCAGTTATTTGCAATCTCTCCTTCTTATATTGTTGGATTTATTCCAATTTATTGAGTTATGTACCTGTTCCCAGTAGAATATAAATTTCCTGAGGTCAGGAACCATTTCTTTTTTTATCCCTGGTATCTACTGTTGTCATTAATTAAATGATGATGAAAACTATTAAAAAAGAAAAAAAGGACAATTGAGAGAAAGAAAGGAAGCAAGGAAAAATAGAAGGAAGAGAGAAGGAGAAAGAAAGAAAGAAAGAAAGAAAGAAAGAAAGAAAGAAAGAAAGAAAGAAAGAAGGAAGGAAGGAAGGAAGGAAGGAAGGAAACTCTCTTTTTTTCAGGCCAGCTACCCTATGCAATAAGAAAAACGTTCACTGAGTCGAGGGTAAGGAATAATCACAGAGGTAGCTTCCTTTCTCATGTTATGTGGGAGGGAAACATACAAATGTTCATGTGGTAGAGGAAAGAGATTGAACACTAATCCCATGAGTTGAGTCAGTTGACTTCTGGAGTTTCTTCCAGGTCTAATCCATTTAATCAAATTTATCTCAATTTCCATATTATTTTCAAGTCTTGAATCACATAGTCATTTATTGAGGGTACATTTCATGTTTCTGGTCCCATGTTAAAACTGGATTCTCTGAGCTTTGAAAAGTGACCAGACACAGAAACTGATCTCTCTGGTTCTTCCAGCATTGCATTTACTGATCCTCGTCATCAGAGGTTCTGGTGCTGACTTTGAGGGTGTTTGTGTGGGCATATATATGGTTAGATAGGTGGAGGTACAACCAAAAGGAAAAAGCATAGCTGAGTATTTTCAGTCATGTCTGAATCTCTGTGACCCTATTTGGGATTTTCTTGGCAAAGATACTGGAGTGAATTGCCATTTCCTTCTCTAACTCATTTTACAGATGAAGAACTGAGGCAAACAGGGTCTGTTTGACTTTCCCAGGGTCACACAGTTATTAAATGTCTAAAGTCAGATTTGAGCTCAGGTCTTCCAGATCTTAGAGCTTGCATTCTATCTACCTTGCCACCTAGCTGTCCCAGGAACAATGCATTATTCAAAATTTCTGATAACATATGCATATAGATTGTCTTTTACTTTGTAATGGTAGCTGTAGACATGTAATCAACACCTCTATTCCTGTCAAGTAGAGGTAGCATTTTTTTTTTGGACTCCAAGTTTGACAATCTGAGTACAAATCCTGATTCTGCCACTGACTAACTCTATTATTTAACCTGAAGAAGGCAATTAGCCCAGCTGAGCTTCGGTTTCCTGTGAAATGATAGCATTTGCCATATCTTCTTCCCAGTCATGATGCATAAGGATAAAATAAGATAACCTGCATATACTTCAATGCTTCAAAGACATGAATAATAGAAATTGAAATTGAGAGAACTTCAACTTCCACTTGGGCTGATCTATACCTGAAATGAAGAAAAAGTAGTCCTCCAACCTCTGCTTGAAGTCTTCCAAGATGGTGAGCCTGCCATTAGTTGCAATGCTCACATGACATTGGGCAGTTCTGATTATTAGAAAGCTTTTCCTGATATCAAGCTTAAACTTGTCTCTGCAACTTCTACCTATTGCTTCTGTTTCTATCCTCTAAGGCCAATCATAACTCTATGACAGCCCTTCAACCACTTGAATACAGTTATCATGTCTCCTTTGAGCCATCCCTTCTCCAGATTTAATGTCCCTAGTGCCTTTGACTGAGACATAAATGACATGGTGTCAAAGTCCTTCACTGACCTGGTTGCCCTCCTCTGACCACTGATTAGCTTATCAATGTCCTTTTTTCAAAGGTGGCCCTCAGAACTGTACCAGATGTTCCATATGTGATCTGATCAGACAGAGGATAAAAAGATTATGACTTCTTTATCAGAAAACTGTTTTTCTTAATATTACCCAATAGTGCCTTAACTTTGTGACTGACATATGAGATTACTGATGTTTATTGAGTTTCAGTCCACTAAAACCTTCATATCTTTTTCAAACTGCTTTCTAACTGTATCTCCCTTATCCTGTACCTGTATGATTTTGGTGTTTTTCTTTCTCTCCCCCAAAATCACAATCATACTCCATTTAGAAAACAAGTTTTGAGTGTTGTGACAAAAACAATAAAAAATTCCATTCTGTGATCAACTTAATGATTTTTGCCTATACTAATTTAGCTAAGCTGGTCCTTGGAAAACAGTTATTCAGTCAGTCATCTATCCCCAAGCTTTCCAGCTTACTAGAATTGGCCAGAGCTTGTCATAGTTATAGCCATAATGAGACACCAGGGAAGGCTTTATTGTAATAGTAATCAATCAGGCAACAAACATTTATTAAGTGCTTAAAAATTATATGAAAGGGACTACTACACTAGTGCTGGAGAGACAAAAAGAGACAAAAGACAGTCTCAGCCCTTAAGGAGCTTACTATCTAGTAGGAGTAAATAGTAAAAGCTTAAATAAATAAATTATTATTATTTGCCTCATAGACAATGAAATAGCTTTTCTCAGAAAGAGTCATTTTAGTTAGTTCTAATTTCTTAGCTTGTGGTTCTTTGGACTTTACCATGTTCTCTCAGGGACCTGCCCTCCCCTTCCCCCACTAGCTTTTCAACTTTCTTTTACATAGTCTTTCCCATTAGAATGTAAGCTCTTGGAGGACAGGGACTGTCTTTGTATTTGTATTTCTAGTGTTTATCACAGTAGGCACCAGTTCATTTGCTTGCATGCTTGTTTGTTTGTCTTACCTGAGCACCTTTTTTCTGTGCCCTGTCTTTCCAAACCCCTCCAGATTTTAGTAAACTTCCCTTAACCTAGAGTGCGTAAACTAGATAATTTGAGAAAAGTGAATATCTGTGAGGGATAAGTGTGGGTTTCACAGACAAGATGATAGTTCAGCTCAGCCCCAAAAGAAATAATGGCAATTGCCATTTTTGGGGTACCTTGATATTTGCGAACATTATATCACTCGAATCTCAGCTTGACCGTGGACATTAGTGCAGTTATTATTATCTCCATTTGGTATATAAGGAAATTAAAGTTCAGGAAAGTTAAGTGATTTGCTCATGATCACAATAACTAACTTATAGAGGTAGGTTTTGAACTCAGGTCTTCCCAATTCCACATTTAGAATTCTATCTGCTGAAACCTGCTGCCTCCACTTTCAACTATGCTGCCTTTCCAGGATTAGAATTTTTGAAGTTAGAGATGAAGAGGGAATTCATTTTTAGCATCAAAGATTGCCTGGGCAAATGAATAGAAGTGGGAGATAACAAGTTTGGAACTTCTGATAACTATAGCGCATAGTATAAAAGTGGGAGTAAGATGAAGTGTCTAGAAGGCTAATGGGGAGTCATAATGTAGTGATTTTAACCTTTCGACAGAGGAGCCTATATATTATCCTAGAAGCAACAGGGAGCCACTGAATATTTTTGAGAAGAGAAATAATATGATCAGAATTCTTCCTTTGGGAAATTACTTTGTTAGCTATGTGGGAAATGGAGCATAACATCAAAGAACAAGATGAAAAGTGATGAGACTTTGAACTTGGGTGTTGATGGTTGTGAGTGGAGGGAAGGGCTGAATGCAAGAGCTACCATGGAATCATGGTTTGGTTTGGAGAAACCTTAAAGATTAGGTATAACTCAATTGCTCATGGGATATTCTACATATACAATGGACTCAACTTTCATTGTGGTCCTGGTGATTAAACTAAAATCAAATCTTTCAGTAATGGATTGGCCTTGATCTTCTATCAGTGAGGAATGCTGAATGGCAATGATCTGGCTTGGGGTAGAGGGAGGGAGATTGAAGTGAGACTAGCTTTATCCCCTTTAAATTGCTTAAATTTCTTTTTTTGTCCCTTGGGCATGATTGAGTAGACTTTTACTTCCTGCTTACAATCAACTTGAAACATTTCCTTCTGGTTTTCACCTCTGAAGGAAAATCTCAGAGCCATAGAATGTAAGAATCAGAAGAAAACATTTGGTCCACTGGTTTCATTTGTGCAGATCTACATGGTCAGGGGTAGACTAAATATACAATAACATTTTGAGAAAGTTATAAAATATGGAGATAATGATAAAGATGGAGGTGCATCTTTAAGTGACTTTTGAATGACTGGCTACATGACTGAAAGTCATGGAAACTCACTGGGAACTTACATAGTATTTTATTGTTTTGTTAAGTATTTAAGATGGAATTGTTCTATGGAAGATCACTGCTTACAAATAATTCATTATGTGTGTTTTAATATCCCACTAAAGTCATTCCTTGATGTGAAAGTGACATCAAGTTTTTAAAAGCTTTGCTAGCAGAATATTTGCTTGGGCAGGTCCTACTAAACTGGAAAGGTTTCAAATATAGGCCCAGTGAAGGAATATTTATTTATCATCCAAGAACAAGCCTAGTTAAATTTAGAGAGGCTCATTGCCAGAAGCATTGTGAGGATACCAGGTGATATTTATTTTAGCCACAGAAGCTCATTTTTTCCTTCTTTTGTTATTTTTAATTTAAAAATCACCAAATAAATTGGATTTTTTTATTCTTATAGTGTAACAGAAACATAAGATTGCATATGAAATCATAGATCTGTTAAGTATATCTTACTTTTCTTTTTAAAAATTAGTTTGTGTTTATGTCTTTTGTTTCTCAAATCACCATAATTTCCCTTAATATCCCTCCTTCTTTTCCTCCCAGACATCTATTCCATATAACAAATAGCATTTTTAAAAAGAATAAAAACAAAAGAAGAAAGAGAGGAAGAAATCAACGACTATTAACACATAGAAAAAGTCTGAAAATAGGTGCAAATGCTTAGTATTTGTAGACTCCCCACCTCTGAAAAGTGAGTGGGTTGGGAATGCTCTTTCATAGTTCTTGCTTCAAGTCATAGTTGTTATTTATAAGTTTTCTACATTTAAGTTTTATTTTTTGGTATGTCAGAGTTCTTTCTATTTTTATTGCTATAGTGACAATGGTCTTCTTAGTTCTGACTTGATATCAGTTCACATAGATTTTCTATGTATTTATCACATACATCATGTCTTAATAACAGAATAATAGTCATTCATGTATCACAATTTATTTACTTAGTTGTTCTCTAATCAATAAGGATCTAATTTTGCTATCACAAAAAAAAAAACACTACTATAAATATTTTGGGATATAGAGACCTTTTCATTTTTTTATCAATGGCCTTCTTGGTGCATAAGTCTGGTAATGAGTATGGGCATTTAGTCACTTTATTTACATAATTGCAAAATACTTATACTAATTCACAGCCCTACCAATGATGCATCAATGTGATTATCTTCTCAACATTAACTATTCCCATTTTTTGTCATCTTTGCTAAATTTCAGGGCATGAAGTAAAATTTTTTATTTGCATTTTAAAAATTATTGATCTGAAGTATTCTTTCACATAGTTGTTGATAGTTTACAATTTTTTTGAGAATTGTTTGTTCACATTTTTTTTACCACTTATCTATTGAGGAATGACTTTTGGTGACATATACATAAACACATATTACACACACATTTATAAATACATATATGATATATGAGACCTCTCTCCTTAAAACTCTTTTCAGAGCATTTGGTAAAAAGATTCTCCCCTCACTCATTTGATCACTTTCTCTTTTTTCCTAGGTGCATTAATTTTGTCTATATAGAATCTTTTCAGATTTATATAATCTAAGTTATAGCATTCTTCTTTTGCAATTACCTTTATCCTCTATTTGGATAAGTATATATCTACTGAAAGTTTTGAGAGTTGTATGATATAGTCTAATTTTTTCATAATATGAGTTTTAATATTAAGACTGTGTATCCACTTAGAATATATTGTAGAATTTGATATATTGATATAATTTCCACAAGATTGTTTACAAGTTTTCCCAGAAGTGTTTATTAAATAGGGAGTTCGTGCTTAAATAATAAACATTTTCTGCTTTTTTTTTCCTGCTTTTTTGAACTTGATACAACTGAGTTCCATTGTTTCCGCTACTTCCATTGATCTACTTCTTTAAAAAAAAAACCAATTCCAAGATGGTTTTGATGCCTGCTGTTTTAGAATGTAATGTAAGATCTGGAAGAACTATTTCCCCTTTGTCCCTAATTCTTTTTCATCATTTTCCTTGATAGTACAGTTATTCTCTTCACAATTAAAGTGGTATAATATCAAAAGTATGAGATAACTTTGATGGTTTACCATTTTTAATGTATTGGCACAGTTCAGTCAGAAGCACTGGCTAATCCTTTAGCTATTTAAATTTTTATACTTTATTTCCTTTAGGAGCACTTTGTAATTGAATCTGTATAGGGTTTTTTTTAATAATATGGTAGGTTGATATATTTATGTATTTTGGAGATATTTGGAATGGCATTTTGCTTTCAATTTTTGCTCCTTGGATTTTATTATTATTATATAAAAATGCAGATGATTTTTGAGGGTTTATTTTGTAGCCTGCAACTTTACTAAAGCTATTTTCTCATTTAGGCTATTTCAAATACATCATCATACCATTAGCAAGTAGGGGTAGTTTTATCTTCTCTTTACTTATCTTTGTTCTTTTAATTTCTTTCTCTTGTCTTATTAGTGATTAAATTTCCAGAATAGCCTCAAATAATGTGGGGGACATCCTTGCTTTATTGGAAAATATTCTAGTGCATCTCCACTGAATGTGATACTTGCTTTTGGGTTCCGATAGATACTTTTTTAATGATAGTTTTTAAAAGGTTCCTGCATGCTTATACTTTGGAGGATTTTTTTAGCATAAATAATTGCTATACTTTATCAAAAGCTTTTTCTGTAATAAAATAATGTGATTTTATTATTATTATTATTATCAGATGTCATTCTCATAAAGTACTTAGTACAGTGTCTTGCATATAGTGGAAATCTAATAAATGCTTATTCCTTTATTCCTATTTCAGATACTTTTATTTTTTGATATGATTATTTGATTGTTTTCCTAATATTGGACAATCTTTACATCCCTGAAAAAATATAACTCAGTCATAATGAATGATTTATTGAATAAACTGCTATGGTCTTCTTGATAGGCTTTTACTTAACATTTATATAACTATATCAACATTACTAGTAATATTAATCTACAATAGTTCTTCTGCACTTTATCCTTACCTGGCTTAGGTTTTAAAATTAAATTCATCTCATAAAGGAATTCTGGTAGAGTGATTTCATTTTTAGTTTTTAAGAATAATTTGTGTAGGGGGTGGCTAGGTGGTGAAGTGGATAAAGCACTGGCCTTGTAGTCAGGAGTACCTGAGTTTAAATCTGGTCTCAGACACTTAATAATTGTCTAGCTGTGTGCCCTTGGGCAAGTCACTTAACCCCATTGCCTTGCAAAAAAACAAAAACAAAAAACAAAACATAACAAAAAAAAAGAATAATTTGTGTAGTATGGGTACAAATTATTCTTTAAAAGTTTGACAAAAGGGGTGACTAGGTGGCGCAGTGGATAAAGCACCAGCCCTGGAGTCAGGAGTACCTGGGTTCAAATCTGGTCTCAGACACTTAATAATTACCTAGCTGTGTGGCCTTGGGCAAGCCATTTAACCCCGGTTGCCTTGCAAAAACCTTAAAAAAAAAGTTTGATAGAATTCTTTCAAGAATCCATTAGCACATAAGGTTCCCCCCCCCCCCCCTTTAAATTTGGAGGTTTTTCTCCTTGGCTCTTCCCTTATAGCTATTCCATTTATTTTTTCTGAGATTGGTTACCTAAGAACTCTACTTGGTCTTCTGTTAGTTTCAACATTTTATATTTTTCAGAGTATTCATCTATTTCTTTTCTAGTCTCAATTTTGCTAGCATATAACTGTGTAATTTGCTAGCATATAACTGTGTAATTGACTTTTTATTTCTTCTAGTTTTGGGAATTTGGGGGGTTGGATTTTCACTTTGCTCATTTGTTGAATTGATTTTTTTGTTCCTTATTTTTTAATCTTATTAGCTAAATATTTATTAATTTTATTAGTATTTTCAAAGAATCTGCTTGTAACTTTATTTATTTTTTCTATTATTTCAACTTCCAATTTGTCTATTTCCACTCTAATTTTGATATCGTTTTGAAGCTTTTTTCATGTTTTTATTTGTTTTCTAATTGTTAAAGTACAATTTGATTAATCAATCCTTTTTGTTTTTACTTTTGCTCATTTTTTTTCACAGACATTTAATTTTACCCTCAAGGAGTATTTTATCTGCTTCTCAGTAATTCTGGTATGCTATTTCTTCATTATAATTTTTCTTTTGCATAAATATTGTTTTATGATTTGTTTTTTTGATCCACACATTCAGGATTTCATTGTTTCATTTTCATCTTTTAGTTTGCTCATTTGTTTTTGGGGTTCTCAGCCAATTATTATTTTTGTTGTACAATAGTCTGTTAAAGATATATTTACTATTTTTGTCTTTTTTACATTTGTTTGCAATGCCATTGTGCTTTAATTCTTGGTCAATTTTTGTAAAAGTTCCATGTGGTACTGAGAAATATTCACATTTTTGGAAGTCCCATTTAGAAGATTTTTTTGTCTTTTAGCTCCTCTTTATAATTTTTTTTTCAGTTCTTAATTTTTCCCTTTATTTATCTTTCTGTTAGACTTATCTAAAACTTAAAGAGACACATTGCAGTCTCCTGTCAGTATTGTGTTACTATGTTGTCTAAAAGATCAATTTATGTTTCATTTTTGAATTTAGATGCTAAGGCATTTGTACCATATCAGTTTAATAATGATATTAGTTTATTGTCTATACTTCTTTTCAGTACAGCGTGGCTTTCTTGTTTATTCTTTTTAAGTTTTGAATTTATTTAATTTTTTTGCTCTATCTGATAGCAACTGGTTTCTGGATTCATTTGATATATAGAAACTTTTTCCTATTCCCATCATTCTTATTTTGTGTATATCTTTGTTTTTTAAATATGATCCTTATAAGTAAAAGATTGTGAGGTCATTTTGCTTATCCAATCTATCACTCCTTTTTTTCTTTTATTGGATTGTTTAATCTATTCAAATTTTAAAATTATGAGATAGATTTATGTTTTTCTTCATTTATCTCTAATTTTAGGCTTTCCTCCAATTAAGATCCTCCTCCCCTTTTTCTGTAAACACAGGTATATTTCTCTCCAGTTATTTTAGATTAATCCATTTTAAAACTATTTTATTCCCACTGCCTCATTTTCCTCATCTTTACATTGCTTCTCTCCTCCCTTTTGTTACCCTTTCTCTAGTTTTTTTACTTATTAATTTCTTTCTCGATTTTTATCCAATTTATTCAGTTCTTCCCTCTCTATTCCCCCCTTTCAACTAAATATTCAAGTAGCATCCCACCTTTTTTCCTCCGTTCCTACTTTTTGATTCATTAGTTTTCAATTTTCTGTGCTTTTTTTCTCTAAAGTATTCTTCATTTTCTCTTTCTGACTATTCTAGATTTTTGTTTATTTTTTTTGTTTTTTAGGTTTTTTGCAAGGCAAATGGGGTTAAGTGGCTTGCCCAAGGCCACACAGCTAGGTAATTATTGTGTCTGAGACAGGATTTGAACCCAGGTACTCCTGACTCCAAGGCCAGTGCTTTATCCATTAAGCCACCTAGCCGCCCCTAGATTTTTATTTATTAATTAATAACATTTATATTTAGTTCTTTTTCTTTCTCTGTATTACTCATGAAATTAAAACTTTTAAGGTACTTATTCTGGATTCCCTCTCCTAAACAGTTTCTGTTATTGACTGGCCAATCTTACCACTTGGTCCCTTTTATTCTATTGTACCTCATTCTTAGAATTACCAATTCCTACATATAATAGAGAAAATGTTGCCCTATTGTAGGGATCTTCCTATGTTCCTGATTGTATATTTAATATGGATCTTTGCTCTCCCCTTGATTATTTTAATCCCATTTACCTCCAAGCCTCTTTCCTGAATCCATACCCTCCCAATCTTCCGAGTGTCAGTTATTTTCAGGTGCTCTGATTTCCTTTTTCCTATGGTAGGATCTTCTAAGCACTAAATCCTTACAGCTAATACCCATGTAAGGCCCTCACAACCCTTAATAAAATAATTCTTTTTTTCCCATAGAAGTATTCATGAGCAGTATCCTCTCCCATCACTAACAGAATATTTCCTTTCTTTTCCTGAAACAAGATCGCCTTCTTTCTTTTCCCTTTTCCAATCCTTTCCTTTGCCTCTTCATCTATTCTCCTGTAGGTTCTCTTCTTCTTACAAGAGTACAGGAGACTTTTTTTTTTCTATTAGCCATTAACTTCTTATGGTTACTTCCCACATTCTTCTCTATCTTATTCTCCTCTCCCCTTAAGTGCTTTTCTATTCTGTAATTTAGTCCCACAAAAACAAAACAGAACAAAAACAAAATATTGATTCACCTGTAGACACTGGGAGGAGATAGAGGTCAGTGTGCAGAACTGAGCCCTGTTTCAAGCATGGACACATATATTGTTTCATGTGTATTGTCTTTGTTTCTTTGTTCTTTGGCTAATTCTGTGATGACACCATGTACCACCATTGTTCCCTACTTTTGAAGCCAAAGAATTTCTGCCATTTGAATCTCTAGGATACTGGTATAGACCAGGGTTGGGAGATCAGTCTTTTTTGCTATTATTTCAATGAGTCTTCGACCTTGTTGGTTTTCTGTCTTGTTGGAGATAGTCAAAATTTATCCCAGATGCTTATTTGCTCTTTTGGAGATATTTGAAAGAAAATGTCTAGGCTTCCATATTGTTGGGTCACAAGACTAGAAATTTGCTTTTCTTTTAAAGTACATAGTAAATTCATCCTGTCACTTTCAAAACTGTGTTGTTTGTCCATGCTTTTTTCCCCCCAGTCTTCATTATATATTATTCTCCTCATTTTAAAAAAATATGTCTTTCTTTTTATGGTATCTTTTGTACTTTTCTTGTACCCTTTCCCCTTTTGTCTTCTGACCCACCCTCAACATTTATAAAATAGATGAGTAGGAAAAGGAAGATTTTGAAAAAGGGTAAAAGAAAGGAAGAAATGTTGTTTCAGTGATGAGAGATAGTACTGATGAATACTTCTATGGGAAAGAATGGATCATCTATAAAGGGGGATGGGGACCTTTCATAGGTATTATCTATAGAGAAATTATTTGTCCTACCTCAGAAGAAGGGAAATCAGAATTCCTGGGAACAACTGAGGCCCAGAAGAATGAGAGAGCTTAGGAAAAAAGAGGGGGGGAAGTCCTTGCAATGAATTATCATGCTTAAGCAAACAAATTCCCATCTTGGTTTTGTCCAAAAATACATGCCTTATTTTTCATCTTGAGTTCATCACTCCTCTTTGTTGGGGGATGGATAGCATTCTTCATTATAAGTTCTCTAATATAATAATTGTTCATTGAATTGATTAGAGTTAAGTTTTCCAAAGTAGATTTTTCTTTATAATGTACTATTTCATGCAAATTGTTCTCTTGGCTCTCCTTACTCTATTATATCAGTTCATACTAGATTTTTCTGAAATCACTCATTTCATCAGATTTTGATGGTACAATAATATTCTATTTACATTCATTTGCTATAATTTATTAGTTACTCCTCAATAGCTAGGCATCCAATCCTCTAATAATATAAAAAAAAGTCAATGTAAACAACTTTGTACCTATCTTTCCTTTTTCTATTTCCTTGCTACAGCAACTCAAGGCCCTGAGGATGATAGTTTCCATTACTGGATAGTCTACACCAATTAAACTCAGATCTTTAAAATATTGACTATCTTACTCAACTTATGCTTATAAAACTAAATATGTATATTATTTATATATGCAAATAATAACCCCTATTTTTTTGCTTGTTGTCATTCATGCTCTTTAATTTCTGGAAACTATGAACTATATTCCCCACATACTTGGCAGATGGCATATGCCTCTCCCTTCCCTAGAGATAGCCATCTAGGGCATTTACCTCAATGGTATGATATGTATATATATATATATATATATATATATATATATATATATATATATACACACATGTATATCTTTCCAAGTGAGACATTGCTAGTTTGAGGGAAGTAATTTGTAAGCTATGGGGTAGTAGGTAAATGTGAAAATGTGAGCTATGATTCTTATTCTGGGTAGATTATAATTTTATGTTTTCCATGGTCAAAATCTTCTGAACCCTGAGAAACATTTTTGAAGCCACAAGACTTCCTAAAGACTTTTGTGTGAGAGGTGAAGTCAGAATGGTAATAATGGGTATGAGTGATCCAAATCTTCCTCTTATATCCTAGCTGAGAGCAATTGTGTTTTGCATTTTGTTTTCTACTTTTCCTAGGCATAAAATCCAAGCATCTACAGATCCAGAGGAGTTTGAAGGCTGAAATTCATAATATACTTATAATGAACTTAGGTAGTTTTGATTCATTAAAGAAATTTTCTGTGTGGCATAGCCTGACTTCACATATGCACAAGATATTATCATGTGGTATATCTATTATTAGTGGACTAACAATGTGGCCACTTGGGGCGGGGGGAGGGGAAGAACATACTCTGGAAACTAGTTACCAAAGAGTATTTTCTGTAACACAAGGACACAGATATTTCTGGTCACTGCATATGACAGTGTTAATGAGATGATATTTTATTATCTGTCCCTTGAAGATAAATGAATGATGCTCCTTATAGTGGGAGAGCTGTTTCTACCCTTGCTGTAAACTGGTTAGCTAATTTGATTAAGGTATTCTGTTAATGTCATCTATCTACTAATCATGGCACACTATAACACACTATAGACTATAGAATTATGATTTCAGAAGAAGTCTGATAAAGTAGATAGATTATTAAGAATTAGAGCAGCAGTTCTTAAATGTTTTTGTGCTATGGACCCCTTTGACATTCTGATGATGCTTGTGGGTTTCTTCTCAGAAAATAGTTTTAACTACATAAGAAGAAATCCAATTATACATCTTTTATCCATTTTATAAAGATATAATTTTTTTCAAAGGGACCATGGGCTTGGATAAGATGAATAATTCCTAACTTAGACTAAGGAAGATATGAAATAAGTTCTAGCCTCAGGATCTTACCAAAAGTAAATAGGCAAGATAGCTTCAGTTTGCTCATCTGTAAATGAAGATAATAATGTCACTTACTTCACAGGATTGCTGAGAGAATCAAATGAGATAATATATACAAATATTAAAGGGTAAAATAAATATTAACTAATATGATTATCTAGTTAAATGGATATCATACAGAGGGTAATAAGGAGATGCATGGTGGTTATATGTAGTCTGTAAGACATAACCAGGGATCAGGGAAAATCTGATAAAAAAGAAGATGGATTGATCACATAACAAAAATGAGGTAAACATGAGCCTCCATTGGAATTCTCAGAGTATTAGAAGGTCTCCAAAACATTGTTTGACCTTCTATGAACATGTGTCATACAGAAGGGGCAGACATGAATGCGTTGCCAACAGGATAATGGGAGAGAATATTAGAATTTTAGAGGATCTGCTCAAAAGAAAAGGGCCATAGTTTTGAGTCCCAATGATGTCCATTAGTCTTACTCAGAGAAAAACTTCATTACTCTTCTTATTCTTCCAGAATTAGCCATCCTTCACCTCTATCATATTACTGTCATAGGCATCTGGGGACAGGGTGGGGAACTGGAGGAACTGTGATTTAGTATAGATCTGCTGCAACTCCAGGAAAAAAATAGCTCAGAGTTCATGCCCTCCTTGAATCAATAGAATCATCTTGGTATGTGAGTTTTGAAGGTCTTCTTTTCGGTTTCATGTTTATACAGAACTGAATTGTTTCATGACAATGAAACAGCTTTCATCATGACAGTCTTGTGAGGTTGTCACAACTTTTAGGTTGTATAATTTATTTACTTCGGAGCCTTCCTCTAGGAAAAACAGATTATGACCTTCTAGAGATGGCTTTTAAGAATTGATGTAGCAAAAAAAGGAAAAAGAAGAAAAAAATCATAACTCTGTGGCCAATCTATTTATGAACCTCTCTGAATTTACCCAAGTTGATTCTTAGGCAATTGATATGAGAAGGCAGAATCATGCAGTGCATAGTCCTGTAACTTGGAATAAGAAAATTTGAGTTTCAATCCTACCCCAGACATTTACTAGTTGTGTGACCCTGGGCAAATCACTTAATCCCTAGGTGCCTCATTTATCTCATCTGCAAATTGCATTGTGAGGGTTAGACTTGAGGGGCACTGAGACCTCTTCCATCTCTAAATCTATGTCACAATGAGTCCATGGCATGAAATCCATCACTTGGCCTTTTACAAAACCTGCTACAGTTTGACCTCCACTGGCTTAGCCAGGGTCACTTCTGCAATATAGAAAGGTCTTAGAGTAAGGCTTTTAGTAGGGTAGATAGTGCCTGTGATATTATCATTATTATTCTCATTTTACAGATAAGATCATTTAAATTCAGAGAAGTTAAGTGATTTCTTCACCAAATCACAACTACTATGTAGCATCAAACCCAAGCCTTCTGACTTCAGGTCGAGTGCTCTGTCTTCTGTTTCCATTTATGAAATTATAACTATATATACATATACATATATATATATACATATATATGTATATATATAATGGAGATAGCAATACTTGTGATATTGTGATGTCTAGGTTAAGGGGAACATGAAAAACTACAGAAGTTCAGTAATTAGAATCATAAAGAGTTAATGTCTAGTCTTAGAGAGTTGCCTGTCTCACTGAGCCATTAGATGACTTGTCTTTGCTATTGTTCAAGTGTTTTCAGTCATGTCCAACTCTTTTTTGACCTCATTTGGGGTTTTCTTGACAGAGATACTAGAGTAGTTTGCCAATTCCTTCTCCAGCTCATTTTACAGATGAGAAAACTGAGGCAAACAGGGTTAAGTGACTTGCCCAGGATCACACAGCTAAAAGTGTCTGAGGCCAGATTTTAATTCAGGAAACTCTGGGCCTGGCACTCTGTCCCCTGTGCCATCTAACTGTCCCAGGTAACTTGTCTAGGACCACACAGTAGTAGTATGCATAGCAGATTTTAACCTTAGTTTGCCTGACTCTGAACAATCCACTGCACAACATTGACTCATATTATTACAAAGTGAATTTTTTCATCCTCCTCCACTTCCTTAATCAAGTAAAGGTACTTTAGAGGTCATCTAGTCCCACACTTTTGTTTTTTATATACAAGACAATCAGATAAAGCCCATATAGATGAACTAACAAGTAGGTAGTGTGTCTAACAGGAAAGAGCCTTAGATTTTATAAACCAAAGCTCTATCTCCTAATCTTAGCTATGATAAGGAATAGTTAAAAGTCTAAAATCATATTGTTTGATACTTTTACTTTTCTTGGTCTCAATTTTCTCATCTGTAAATGAGAAAATATAAATAAGTGGAATTACAATCTGAAAATATAATTAAAAATATCTGTACAAATTTTTTTATAGCAATATAAAATGTAATTACATATAGAGAGCAACAACCTTAAAATTTAACAATAGGGTAATGACCAAATATATTGTGGGAAAAGAATATAATAAAATACTATAGTGTGATTAGGATATATATATATATATATATATATATATGTATATGTATATAGATAGATAGATGAGGTAAATGAAGCAACCAGAAAAGGTCTGTATGAAGAATAGAAAGTCAGAAAAAAAGCAGAACTAAAAGGATAGAGTGCCCAGTAGCCATGATTAAGAATGAATAGATGGAAAATCTTTTGGAAAGTGATCTACATAACTATTTTTGATTTGCACAACAACCTGGGAGGTAAAGGCACTATTATTACCTCCATTTTATGCATGAGGAAACTGAGACAAACAGAGCTTAAATGACTTCCCAGGTTCACATAGATAGTTGGTAGTAGAGTTGTATTCAAATATAATTATATTGTACTGTATTCAATATAATTATATAAGTCATTTTGTTTTTTGGTCTGTTTTCTTTTGTAACACGGAAACCATGTTTTATATGACATTAAGTATAATCTATATCAAGTAACTTACTTTCTCAAGGAGCAAGAAGAAAGGGGAGGAAAAGATAGAATTTAGAACTCAAAAAACACATCTGAAAAATTGTTTTTATATATAATTACGAAAAAATAAATTAACCCCCCAAATATTATATGTAAAATATGTACATATATAAAGATGATCTGACATTCAGTTCTACATGACATTCTATAGCACATTCATATACACATATGCATATGAAAACATACATATCAAACATCCTATTAAAAATATTGGAATTTTAAATGAAATTTTCTTGATACCTTTTGCTATTTTTAACATCATCATAGTGTCCTCCTACTATTTCCTGTCATAGAATGCCATTCCATATAACAAACAATTTTTTAAAGACATAAAAGAGGAAAACCAAAAAAAAAAAAATCAGCATAACTGATCAATACATTGAAAAAGTCTGAAAACATAGGCAATGTGAAGCATTTGTTAACTTTCTATCTTCCTGAATGGGTGGACTAGGGGTGTCTTCTCATAGGACTTTATTCAAGTCATGTATTTCTCATAATTTTACCACATTCACTTTGTATTTTATGTGCGTGTGTGGTTATTCCCATTTACCTTATTGTACTTGTGGTTTTGTTAGCTTAGTTTATTTTATTTTATATCTATTTATATAATCTTTTCCATGCTTCTTTGTATTGATTACATTCTTTATTTCTTAAAGTTCAGTTATGTTCCATTATATTCATGTAGCTCCCCAACTGATGAGCATTTACTTTGTTTCCAATTCTTTGCTGTCACAAAAAGTCATGTTACAAATATTTTGGTCAATTTGAAGACTTTCTTCTTATTAATAGCTTCCTTGGGGTATAAACCCAATATTAGTATCTCTGGGTCAGAAGATGTGGACATTTTGATCACTTTTTTGCATAATTCCAAATTGTTTTTGAAAATTATTGTTTCAATTCACACTTCATCAATGATATTTAGTGTATCTATCATTCTACAACACAATTCAACATTAATTATTGCCATTTTGGGTCATCTTTGTAATTTGCTGGACATCAAATCAAACCTCAGCATTATTTTGATTTTTATATCTCTTATTTGTGATTAGGAGCATTTTTTTTGATGCAGTTGTGAATACATTGCAATTCCTCTTTTGAAAAATGGTTCATATCTTGTAATCAATCTTATATCACCAGGCCTACATTCACATAGTAGTTGTTTATATATCTTGGATACAATAGCTTTAACTAAATTTTGATACAAAGATTTCCCCCATTCAACTGCTTCAGTTCTAATGCTAAGAACATTAATTTTGTCTTTGTAGAAACTTTCCAATTTCAAGAACTCGAAGTTATCTA
This sequence comes from Macrotis lagotis, assembly GCF_037893015.1. Taxonomy (NCBI): domain Eukaryota; kingdom Metazoa; phylum Chordata; class Mammalia; order Peramelemorphia; family Peramelidae; genus Macrotis; species Macrotis lagotis. Next base: position 765,760,401 of record NC_133658.1, read on the forward strand.
TTTCATCTTATGTACTTGCCTCTTTCTCTTGATTGGTTAGGAATGCATCTCCTGTCCATAAGATATATGAGAGGTATATGATTGACTTTTAATTTTTTTAATATTGAAGCCACATATTGATTTAGTATGCATTGTCAAATATGGTTGGTCTAAGATGTTGGTCTAAGCTCCATTTCTGCCAGACTGCTTTCCAATTTCCTCAGTAACTTTTTACCAGATAGAGAATTCTTCCTTAGGTAATTTGTGTTTTCTGTTTTTATTAAACACTGAGTTATTGAGTTCCATCACTTCGGGTTCCCTCTTGTCTAGTTTGTTCCATTGATTTATGCCTATATTTTAATAAAAATCCAGATAATTTTGATGATTGTTGTTTTTTTAATTTAGAAAGTCTGGAAATTCTTTCCCTGCCTTTGTCACTACTTCTTTTCACCATTTTCCTTGATGTGCTAGAACTTTTTATAATATATATATAATATTAACTTTTAATTCAAGTGAATAACACTCTTTCTTCTCTCTCCCCAATTACCTTAGGTGTGTGTGAGTGGGTGTATATGTGTGTGTATAGTATATATGTATGTATACATTTATACATACTCACATACATAAATGTTTAAATGCACATATGTGAATATGTGTGTGTGTATATATATATATATAATAAACAACATAGTATAGTATTTGCTTTAGATACTTGCTAGTTGTATGAATCTAAACCTGTCATTTAACCTCTTTGTGCCTTAACTTCTTCAACTGCAAAATACAGGGGGATTGGATATGATGAGCTCAAAAATCCATTCCAGTCCTCCATCTTGGATTCTATTATCCATAAACCTATGATCTTTGATCCCAGGTTGTCTATCCCAATAGAATGGGAGGAACCATTTAACTTCTGTCTATGTAGCCCTAGCAGCAAGTCTAGTGCCTGAAAAATGTGTGTTGATTAATAGTCTTGTACTTAGCATTATCAAATGGGGATAAGAGGAGAAAAAGAGTCAAGTAGAACTCCAATATAGTGAGAAAAAGACTTGGTGTGAAGGAGGTGGGGTTTAGATTTGGACACTGTTACTAGTTCTGGGCGACCTTGTAGTCAGTCAAATAGCATTTAGTGTGAGGCTCTGTACGAAATGATAGTGACACAAAGAAAGCCAAAAAGAAAACTCAAAAGTATTCACTGTCTAATGGAAGACACTGTACAACAACTATGAACAAACAAAAGAGGATAAAAAGGGAAACAGTGAAGGCTCTAAGATTAAGCAGGATTGGAAAAGACTTCTTGCAGAAGCCTTAATTGGGCCCTGAAGGAAGCCAGGGAAACTAGGAGGAGGAAATGGAAAGGAAGAGTTCCAGGCATGAGCATATCTAAGGAAAATGCTCAGACAGGAATTGAGTGTCATAGGAGAACAGCAAAGAAACCAATGCTAGTGGTTCATAGAGTTGGGGGGAATCTGTAAGTTGTAAGAAGACTGGAGGTTGGGCATCAGGCTATGAAGGATTTTGAGTGTTAATCATGATTTTTATATGTGATTCTGGAGATGTTAGGGAGGCACTAGATTTTATGGACTCTGTGTGTGTGTGTATATGTGTGTGTGTGTGTAAGATCACCTTTAAGAAGGATCAATTGAACAACTGAATAGAAGGTAGATTGGAGTGGGGAGAGAATTGTAGCAAGGAGACCAATCAGTGTACAAACCATTTACTCTCTTTTGGCCTCAGTTTATTTAAGTATAAAATGAGAAGATAAGAGTGAATATCCTTTAAGGTATCCTCCAGTATTAAATCCTATTATTTCAGAAGTAGATGGGTGACAGCATTCCACTTTTGGAAAGAGAACACAGATCTTAGAACAACATGTCAGTGAAAAAATAAAGTGAGGTTTAGTTGTAGAAGAGAGTAAAAGAGGGACCTATTCCTGTTGGAGACTTCACTAGATTGCAACCTCTCTATCAGAGTTTAGAGAAATGATTGGGATGAAATATAAATTGAGTGCATTTGTATTTCTGTCCAGGTCTGTAGCTTAGATTTTCTATGGAACCTAGAGTCCAAAAGAGGAAATAGTATTGAAGAAATGTGCCACTAAATACCAGAATGTGGGGGTATAAGTAGAAAAAAGGAGATGAGATTCAGGGAGGGGTACAGTAGCATGTCTATGGTGTTTAGAATTTTGCCATCACTTGGCTTCCTTAGTCTTTGATTTCTTCATTTGTAAATGGTGCATTGGATTAAATGGTATCCCTAACAACTCTTCTCAGAAGTCTGTATGGGTTCAAGGTCATATGTTTGTACTGCCCTGGGATCCAGACTCAGTTTACCACAGAATATGAAAAGTGGAGCTCTATTCTAGCCTCCTTTCTGCTGAGCTCACCTCCTCTTTCTCATCTGAAGAGAGTAGCACTAGTGTGGGATGTAGAGTGGTCACGAACTCTTTGTACATGGTGACTATTTAACCAGAAAATGATTATATTCCTGAAATAATCCCTAACCCTTGAAGAGCATTTGGAAGAATTAATTCCCTCTTTTGTATGTTTACTTTCTGGTTTAGGAGACTTATCTGACAAGTTGCTCATAGAAGACTTCCATTGACAGAATGGACCTTGGTGAAAAATGGATTTTGGAGGAAGGTCATAGGTTGGCTCATTCTGGAATGCATCATTTTGCAAGTTCAAAGGCAGGTAGGGTGACTTTCCACTTGCCTAATCCACCTACTATCTTCTCTTTTTCTATTCATGTTATTCTAGTGCTCAACTCTCAATCAGAGGTTCTTAAACATTTTTGGATTGTGGACTCCTTTGACAATTTGTTTCTATTTCTTTTGAAATGTTTAAAATAAAATGTGTAGGACTAAACAAGGAAACAATTATGTTGAAGTACGATTATAATTTTTTTTTTAAAGTTTACAGACTTCAAGTTAAGAACATTTGTTCAGGTTCCAACATAAAGCAAGGAAAGAATAAGAGTAGGGTTGGAGTCAGAAGATCTTTATTGATCCATTTCATAACTATTGGACTGAGAACATCATAGAAATGATTTAAATCCCTAGTTTTCTCATCTTCAAGATAAAAGTGATTATACTTGCCTGATCTGCCCTATAGCATTTTTATGAGGAAAACATATTAGATCTAATTAAGGGTTGTGTGACATTGATTAGAGAGCTGGTCTTGGAGTCAGAATCCTTTCTCTGTCACTTACTGGTTGTGTAATTCTGGGCAAGTCACTTAATCTCTCAGTGCTCTAGAGACTAGACAATTCTCTAAAAATCTGTCCTTCAAAGGTGTCAACTAGCATTGGAAGAAGACATTTAACACCAAGATCTCCCTAGCTCAGTGAAATCATTGTTCTAGTTTTTTGTTTTTAAGATGATATGGTATCATGCAGGTAAGTTATTGAAACTTTGAGTCTCAGTTTCAACAATTACAAAATGTAGATAATAATAATCATCTAGACAGCTGGTGTTGCAATGGTTAGGATACTAAACTTGGAGTTAGAAAAATCTGAATTCAAATTCAGTTTTTGTCACTTCCTAGCTGTGTGACTCTGTCATAGTATAAACCTTTATCTGTTTCAGTTTCCTTATAAATAAAAGGAGAATAACAATAGTATCTAGCTCTTAGTGTTATAAAGATAAAATGAAATAATATTTATAAAAATAAAAAGCTTCACATACCTTAAAACACTTCAGAAAAGCCAGCTATTATTATTACTATTTCAAAGAGTTGTTGGAAACATCAAATGATATTATACATATATATATAATATGTGTATCTATAGCTATAATTTGTATATAATATGTAGTTCTATAAAGAACTAAATGTTTTTGTTTTTATTCAGTTGCTTCAGTTATGATCCATCTAGGGTTTTGGGGGCAAAAATTCTTGAGAGGTTTGCCATTTTCTTCTCCAACTCATTTTAAAGATAAGAAAATGGAGGTAAACAGGGTTACATGGTTTGTCCAGGGTCACATAACTAATAAGTATCTGAGACCATATTTGAAATTGGATCCTCACTCCAATGCCAGCACTCAGTTCACTGTTCAATCTGGCTGCCTATAATATATGTGATACCTAGATATCTATTTCTCTATGATAGCTAGATGATAGACAGACAGACAGACAGGTAGTTAGATAGATAGATATGTGTATCTGAAGCTCTTCTCAGAAATGACCTTCCAGGTATTTTGCCAAAAGAGTTGAGAGGGTCTCTTGTAGGTTGTAGTGCTGAACTATTTCCCTCGAATCAGCTTTTCATTTGTGGGAAAAAGGTACTCTCAGGAAAAGGCTATAAGATTCTATTGTCTGTAGGACATCATCTCTGGGAATAGAAGCGCTTGACTGTTAAGAATGTTAGAGAAGCACCATGTTGGCTGAAGAAAAGAGATATGGGATTTAGGGAGTCAAAGGCACATGACTGTGCCACTAATGATGATGATGATGTTGATAATGATAGTTAACATTTATATAGCACCTACTTTGCACCCAATGCTTTACAATTATCTAATTTGGTCATCACAATAATCCTGGGAGGTAGATGCTATTATTATCATCCCCACTGTTGTTGTTGAGTTGTTCTCAATCATGTCCAACTCTTTGCGACCCCATTTGGGGTTTCTTGGCAAAGATAAAATTTTTCCATTTCCTTCTCCAGTTCATTTTACAGATGAGTAAACTGAGGCAAACAAGGTTAAGTTACTTTCCCGGTGTCACATAGTTAATAAGTGTATGAGGTTGGATTTGAACTCAGGAAGATGCATTTTTCTGACTCCAGGCTTGACACTATCCACTGGGCCAACTATTGGCTCGATTTTATAGATGAAGAAACTGAGATAAACAGAGGCCCAGAGTTGTATAGTTAGTAAATGTCTAAGATTGGTTTTGAACTGAGGTCTTTCTGAATTCAGGTCCAGTGTTCTTCCACTGCCACCTAGTTGCTCTCACTCACTATATGACACTAGACAGATCACTTCATTTCTTGAGGGTTCAGTTTCTTCATCAGTGAAAATGAGAAAATTAGAGTAGAGTCTCCAAGGTTCCTCCCAGATCTAAAAATCCTTTGATTATATGAAAACTTAAGCACCCAGAAGGTCAATGACTTACCCAAGGCCATATGACCAACCTCTGTTTTTCATTACTTCCTTGACCCATAAACCTTATCCTCTCTCTAAAGTTGTGCCACTCTGTTGGCAGGTTCCTCTCTTTAATATAAAGAAAATAATACCTGTCTTAACCAGCTCACAGGGTTATTTTGAAGATAAAGTGAGATAATTAACAGTTATAAAATACTTCAAAAAGCCAAGTACATAAAATAAATATGAGGCTATCCTTATAACTTTTAGTCATTATAATAGCCATGGTGGAACAATGCCTTCTAGAGCCTACCCTTCTGCTTTTCCTTTCTTCCACTGAAGCATTCTTTAGTTGACTCCAAGCATGCCACTGACCCTATTACTTACTGCTCCGTAGAACCAAACTCTTGGTATGAGCCTACCAACTGCTTGGAGCCTTCATTGGGGCCCACTGGCTAAAGCCCCACAGTGTAGGTGCTCTAGGGCTCAGGATGCACTTTATAAGCTGGTAAACAAACTCCTACCTGTAATCACTATAGCTACTCCCAAAAGATTAGCCTACACTCCTACCTGGAAAGTTCTAAGGCTTCTGTTACATGTGCAGTCTAGTCAAAAAGCATTTATAAAGTATTTTCTGTGTGTCAGTCTCTTTGCTAAGTGCTGGGTAGACAAATATAAGTTTAAATAAAAAGACAGTCCTTGGCCTCCAAAAGTTTGCATTCTAATGGTAAGAAGAAACCTAAAATAGGGCTGGTCAAGAGAATGAGTTTTTATCTTTGAGTCTCTGGGAGACCAGAGATCTCATATTGGATCTAGGGGCCTAGTCAGATCAGACCAACAAGGGACCTAAACCCATCTATAAAACCTTTTGCTAATAATAATGTGGTCCTGAGGTCCCACTTAGTCAAATGCAACATGAGAGTTTCTTATCTTAAATATGAGTGATATGTCAGTTGGTTTCTCAACTTTATTATGAACAGATCTCAGTAACCAGTAACATCACTAATACATCATGCCAAAGTTCTACCTTTACCACTCAAAACTTGGCTTTAATATCATTCCACTTATAATATTCCATATAAGAAATTTGCTGCACTTTACTCCCCTGCAATCCCTTCTACAAGCCAATTTGTAATTTCATAGTTAAGCATGTATATGCTTATATAGCACTATTCCATTTAAGTACCTAGTAATTGCTGCTTAAATATTGTAGGAAAAAGCTACTTCTTAGTCAAGAGTCATTCCTCACTTATCACCCTTTCTCAACTTCCTTATTCCAATCAGTTGCCATTTCTCATTGCTTTCTTTTCCATGTCTCTCACATCTGTTTTCTTTTCTCTACTAACATGACCACCACCACCCTAGTTAAAGTCCTCATCACCTCTCATCTTTATTGCTGCTGTAGCATCCATTTTCCACATAGTTATTTAAGTGAAAATCCTAAAGCAATGGACATCTCATTTCTCTTTTCAAGAAACACTGGTGCTCCCTATTGTCTCTTAGGAGGGGAAAATTATACATTCCTCTTTAACATTTAAAGTCCTTCCAAATCTGGCTTTATCCTTTCTTGAAAAAAATTATTTCAATTAATAAACACTTGATGTCTCTCCCCCCCATCCCTCAGGAGAAAGAAGAAAAACAAAATACTTGTATATTTGAATTCAAGGGAAAAATTTCCTACAATGACTATATCCAAAAATGTAGGTTTCATTCTGAATCTTGCATCCATCATCTCTCTGACAGGAGGTGGGCTGCATCTTCATCACTGACTCTTGAATCAATTGGACAGATCACTTTATCTAGATCTAAACTCCAAGCCTTCATTTTCAGTTGTCTATTGGACATCTCAAACTGGATTTCCTGGGATATCTTAAACTCAATGCATTTAAAATTGAATTCGTTAACTTTCCCCTAAAGCCTCCTTTTCCCAGGGTACTTTCCAGGGTACCATCATCTTTCCAGTCACTCAGGCTTGCAGCTATAGGGTCATCCTTGACTTTTCATTCTCATCCCAACTATATCCAATCTTTTTTCCAATTCTTGCTGATTTTTATCTTTGTAATAAGTTTATAATATGCTCCCTTTTCTGCTCTGATATTGCTAATACCCTTGTCCTTGTCATCTCTTGTCTAGACCACTGCAAAATTTTTCTACTTGTTCTCTTTGCTTTGAGTTTTTGTGTGCTCCAGGTATTCTCCACTCATCTTTTAAAGTTATCTTCCTAAAGCACAGGTCTCACCATGTCATGTCCTCCACCCCAACCCCTCCCACCCCTATCACCACCTATTCAAATAACATTGGTTTCCTATCACATAGTGTTTTCCAGGAACAAATAAAGAAGTCTTCTGTTTGACTTTAAAAGTCCTTCATACTTGGTCCCTTTTTCCTTTCCAATCTTCACATACCTATTCCCTTCCTTATACTGTGAGATCTAGTGACTCAGGCCTCCTAGTTGTTCCTCCAACAAAATTCTCCATCTTAATTAACTCTGTGCATTTTCAAAGGGTAGCTCTCTTGTTCTTGAATGCTTTCCATCCTTATCTCTGTTTCCTGACTTTCTTGACTTCCTGCAAGCCCCAGCTAAAAATCTCACCTTCAGCAAGAAACCTTTCCTGATCCTCCTTATGTTGGTGCCTTCCTTCTGAGATTGTTTCCAATTTATCTTCAATATAACTTGTTTGTCTGTAGCTGTTTGCTTGCACAAGCTTCCCCATTAGACTATGAGCTATTTGAGAGCAGGTCTGTTTTTGACTTTCTTTATATTTTAGCACTTAGCATAGTTTTTAACAAGTACTTGTTTGATTTGATCAGGTTTTTTAAGTCTCTTAAGGTTGTTTGACTGTTAACATATGAATTCTTCTCCTGCGATTTCATTCTGCATCCCTTTATCTCAGGTTTTTTTGACTATTTTAACTATATTTTTTCAGCATTTCTTATAGAACATTAGCATTACCTTCATAGACTTTCTCATTTGAGAAGTCATTTCTCAATTGCATGGCATTCCCCTTTAACTTTCTTGCTACTACATAAAGAATCACTAAAATATTTTTATACATATGAATCCTTTTATTCTTTCTTTGATCGCTTGGAATTATAGACCTAGTAATAGTATTTCTAGGATTTACAATCAAAAGAGATGTACAATCAAAAGGGATGTTTAGTTTAATGATTTTGGAAGTATAGTTGCAAATTGTTTTCTGGAATGGATAGACCAATCCATAATTCCATTAACAATGCACTATTGCCCTCCAGAAAGAGACCCCCAGGATTAAAACTCCAAGGGCTATAATAGCCAAATTCCAGAACCCTCAAATAAAGGAGAGAATATTGCAAACAACAACAAAAAAATTCAAATATAAAGGGAACACAATTAGACTAACACAGGACCTATTTTCCTCAACACTGAAGGTTCAAAAGAGCTGGAATAACATAATTTGGAGAGCTAAGGACCTGGGATTGCAACTCAGAATGGACTACCCTGCAAAACCCAGCATATACTGTCAGGGGGAAAGATGGATGTTTAATGAAATAGAGGACTTCCAGAATTTCCTGACACAAAGACCAGAACTGAACAGAGAATTCAATCACTAAATACATGACTGAAGAGTTGCATATAAAAAGGTAAATGAAAAGGGGACTGAAAAAAACAAAACTTTTAAACAAATGTTGGTCGACTATCAAATTTTATACAACCCTACAAGGGAAGATATAACACTTCTAATTCTTTAGAACTTTACTTCTCTAAGTATGATTGGAGGGTAGACTATAATTAAAGAGAATGAACCTAAAGGATATGGGTATAATTGGGTCTTGTCTCTCAATTGAAGAGGTCCAAGATAACATCACTATGTTTTGAGACAAAAAGCCCTGAAAAAAAGCAGGGGTGTTAACTTTAACTTAAGTGTCTGATTATACTTTGACTCACTTTAATCACAAGGTGATTAATGAGGGCATCATAAACTGCAAAGACCTGAGACAATGTCTCTGTTACTTAACAATCATCTGTGAAGTTCTCAGGTGAGACCTCCAGAGCTTCCCAGTATTTAGAGTTCTTCAAGATTCTTACAGTTAATTAGATCAGCATCCCAGTGCTTTACTTAACAAGGAGTTGAGTACCCTGGGTGGGGAGGGGAGGGTAAAGTGAAAAAGGAAATAGCCTTGCTTTACTTAACAAGGTGTTAGTTCCTTGGGTGGAGAGGGGAGGAGTAAAGTGTGGAAGAAAATAGCCTAGGGAGAGGGGCAGAAATAGTTCAAGAAATGATAGGGGCTTCAGGTGATTCTTTGGCTTGTGAGGAGGATTGTGTGTACTTGAAAAATATTTGAAAAAAGGGGGTAAGGTAAAAAATGATTATAATTATAATTTAATGCAATTTGAGTCAATGCTGCTTATCAAGCAATCAAGTAAACAATCTGTGATGATATCTTGATAATAATAGGAGCTTATCTAGCAATCAAATAATGGAACTGTGATTAATGATATCTAATTAATAATATTAGGAGGATAAATAACACCAAGGGAAAAGGCACAAAGATTTATGATTTTAGAGGGAAAGAAGAGAGAATGTGAATGCTGAGTAAATTCTATTCAATAGATTCAGCCCAGTGAGGGAATAAAAAAAAACAACGCACCAGTGTACCTTTTCCTACAGATACTCCAGTATTTGTCATTTTCCTTTTTTTTGTCTTTGTCAATCTGATTACCATGAAATAGAAACTCAAAGATGATTTAATGTACATTTATTTTTCTTTTGGTAGTGTGGGAGCATTTCTTCACATAGTTTAGAATGATTTCACATTACTCCCTTACTCCTCTATGTTCCAGTCAAATGAACCGTTCTAATTATAGAGCATTCTTATAAAACATTGTCCTTTATCTTTTGGCCTAAAATTGTCCCTGTCTATTCTATATGAAGAGGTTTTTTGACTATATTTGACTATATTTCTTCATATTTGCTCTTGTAATTCCTATGGTCCTTCAAGAATCATGTTGACTCAAGATATCTTTCCTGATTCTCTTGTTGTTAGTGTCTACCCTTTGAAATTATACTTTTTTTCTTCCTATTTTATGTTTACTTGATTGTGTATATGTTGTCTTCCTCCCTCCTCCTCCCCTCAATTGCATGGATACTATTTTAGGGCAGAAACTTTCAACTTTTTTTTCTTTTCTTTTGTATCTCCAGTGAGAAGCACAAATCCTGTACGTGCTTAACAAATGTTTATTCAATTGAATTAAATAAAAATGGTTCTGTATCATAATTACAGAATGTCAGAGGCAGAGTGACCCTAGAGGTATCTAGTTATACTTTTTCATTTTATAGAAGATGAAATTGAAACCCTGAGAAATGAAATGTGTTATCCAAAATCATGTAGTTAGTAATAGATTCAAGCTTTGAATCTATATATTCTATGTCAATCCCACTGGAATGATAAATTGTGATTCTTTGTTTAACATGTGCAGATCTCACCCAGTCTCACACATCCAACAGTTAAAGAATTTTACAGCTAAATGGAGTTTAATAGGCCTTTAATACCACACTGTCTTTTTACCTCTTCCAGTGTGCCCAGGGCTATTTGGGACTCTGTCAAGATTTTCATTATTGGTTATTTTCATGGAAAGTAGAAAATAATCTTCATAAGGCAGAAAAAGAAACTAAATAGATGTTGTCCCAGTGTCTGAACTGTCATCCTCTTGAAGTCAAATTCTCCTACAGTCACCACAATAAATGACTCAAAATGGCTCTGGTCCACCTATTTTTGCTATATCCACCTCCTAATGTTTTCCCCATCCTCAACATGGTTCATACCAGCTATTCTGTCTCTTAGTTCACATTTTCTATCTTCGTCCTCTCTCCCAGTTGCATGGATACTACTTTAGGGCAGAAACTTTCAACTTTTTTCTTTTCTTTTTCTATCTTCAGTGCCAAGTACAAAACCAGTAGGTGCTTAACAAATGTTTATTCAATTGAATTAAATTAAAATGGTTTTGTATCATAATTACAGAATGTCAGAGGCAGAGCAACCTTAGAGGTAACTAGTTACATTCTTTCTTTTTATAGAAGATGAAATCAAAACCCTGAGAAATGAAATGTGTTACTCAAAATCTCTACCCAACATTTCTACTGAGAGACCAGAATAACTTCTAGAAATCTCAGGAACACTGGGCTTTTGTGCCTTTCCTCTAAGTAACTTCAGGGATATTCATTCTGAGAGATATTCATTGTGAATGAGTCTGCTCTGGGTGCCATTAAAATGGAAGTCTTCAAAACTAGCCCAAGCAAAATCAGGAGCAAAATCCCCATGATGTCTGATGGCTAGGTGGAGACTCCAAAGGAAAATCCCTCTACTACTCCCTCTCCCTATCCTTATAAAAATGAAAAAAAAAAAACAGTGCCCCCTATCATTCCTCCCTTCACCCCCAGTACTTGGGCAAATTGTCTTTTGTAATAAGTCTGTTAACAACTCATTAATCATTTGTGTCTTGACTCCACTCACCATTCCTATGTCTTCCCAGACAAAAGCATCTGTCTCTGAGCATTGTCCTCACTCTCCCCCGCCTCCCCCAATATATATTATCTTTCCCTTTAGAATGTTAAGTTCCTTGAGGTGAGGGTAAGGACTGTCTGGTCTCTTGTATTCAGACCTTTAGCATGTAGTTAAAACTTTATAAATGCTTTTTCATTTTTTCATTACTTCAACCCTGTGTTTTCTGGGATTCTCTTTTAAGGAACTTAATCATTAATTTCTCTTGGAATTTTCTCCTGCTGATCTTGTGGATTCCTAATAAGTTTCAGTTCTATTCATTTTGATATTCTGTGTGCGTGTGTGTGTGTGTGTGTGTGTGTGTGTGTGTGTGTGTGTAAATGTGCTAATGGAAGAGTTCCGCTACATAGTCATAAGAGATGTTATTCAGTTTCTGTGGGTGTTTTTCAGCAAATATATCTTTGGGAATTTTCTTTGCCTTTTAGTGCCATCAGTGACTTGTACCATGAATATTGCATATCTTCAAAATACTTTAGAAACAAAATTTTTATGAACTTGATTTTGTAGATACTCAAAACACCACCAATTCAAATGAGTCATGTATAGTATGTAGCTGTCTGCTCAGTATAGAGAGTTATGAAAAATGAAAATTTATATTATTTATCAACAATGGCATGTGTGTGTGTTTGTGAATGTGCAAATAGTAGGTCCCATAGAGCAAGACAGCAAATTATCCTTGTCTATACAAAAAGCACAAACATTTGTAAATATGTACATCTGTGTCCTGGCTCTACCACTTAATAACTCTGTGGTGATAGTTAAATCGTTTAACTTTTCTGAGTCTCAATTTCCTCATCTGTATAAATGAAATAATAATAACACCTACCTCATAAGGTTATTGTGAAGATCAAAGGTAATAATAGATATAAGCATGTTGTAAACCTTAAAATGCAGTACTATATCTAAAGAACAGCAGCTGGGTCTTGGTGAGTTTTGACCTCAGGGCAATTTCAGATCACATCTGTTCTATCCCTATTCATATACATATATATATATATATATATACATACACATGGACATGGACATTTACGTAGATATTCAAAGGTCAAAATAAAACTCCTATTAACACCATCTTTGGAATGTTGAATAATGTTTAACATTATTACTTGCTTTCATAGGTAAATTACCCATCCCTGTTGTAAGCCCCATGATCTCTATATTAGGGCATGTTTATATGTCTCTCTATATATAAACATACATAGTTTGTATAAATATATCATGCATATGTGCATGAACATAAGAGTAGAGATTTCTTTTAGAAGAAAAGATCATCTAGTTCAACACAATAACAGTAATAATAATGAGAAGCAGTGCTGTGTGTGCCTTGGAACTAACCTTGGAACTAGGTTCATTTCTTGGGTCTGACCTATTGTCTGAGTGATCCTGAGAAAGTTACTTAAGCTCTCATGTCCATAAGTTGCAGAGAGAAGGCAGTTACTTAATCTACCTGTGCAGAGCAGTCTTTAGAAAATTAGAAAAGAAAAAGAGCAGTAAAGTGACTTGTCCAGTATCCTTCTATCTGAATTCTGGCAAGATGAATGAGTGTAAGATGATGATAAAATAATGATAACGATTATGATGATAGCTAACATTTTTATGGCATTTTATAGTTTACAACTTGCTTTAAATCAACAACCCCATGAGGTAGGTATTATTATTCCAATTATACAGATGAGGAAATTGAGACTCAGCAAAGTAAATGTTTTACCTATCACCACATAGTTGCTAAATGGTAGAGCCTGGACACAGATGTACATATTTACAAATGTTTATGCTTTGTGTCTGGACAAAGATAATCTGCTGTATTGATCTATGAGACCTTCCATTTTTACATTCACAAATACACATATGCCATTGTTGACAAGTAATATAAATGTTCATTTTTCATAATTCTCTGTACTGAGCACAAAACTATCTATACCTTCATTATCATTTAAATTTGTAATATTCTGAGTATCTATAAAATTGAGTTCATAAAAATGTTGTTTCTAAAGTATTTTGAAGATATGCCTAATTACTGACTCCTATATATGAGTAGATTGTGTATATATATATATATATATATATAATATACACACATATATGTATACACATACATATACATATAATCAAAGGTAAAAGATCAAAAGAATGTAACTCTTTTTAACAACACCTTTAGAATGTTGAATAATATTTAACATCTATTTGTTTTCCTAGGTAAGTCAGCATCTATAAAGTTCTTTACTCTTATTCAGTTGTTTTCAGCTACATCTGACTCTTTTTGACCCCATTTGGAGTTTTATTGCAAGGATACTAGAGTGGTTTGCCATTTTCTTATCCAGTTCATTTTACAGATAAGGAAATGAGGCAAACAAAATTCAATGACATGTCCAAGGTCACATGGGTAACAAACGTCTAAGGCCAGATTTGGATTCAGGAAGATTCTAGGTCTGGAGTTCTATTCACTGTGCCACCTAGCTGCCCTGTATAAGGTTCAGAAATTTATTATTTTACAGTGAGCTAGACTTGAATTTGGTTTAAGCTTATGATTACAGCTAGGAAAAGAAAAGATTTTTTGACCCTGAGTTGTGCCTATTATTAATCATGACCAGTTTTGTCCTTGTGTAAGGGCCACATTTCAGTTACTTGTGTTGGTTAATGTCATCCAAATCCCCATATTAACTATCTTGGAGTTCAGGTATATATATTATACATTTTTATATATAGATATGCAGATATATCTCTATATATATCAGCTGAACACACTACTCACATTATAACTTAATATAGCTATCCATGTGATCAGCAAATTTATTTATACTGTCCATATATAATATGCTTTTTGCTTTGTGTTAGAGGTTACAAAGCTTAAGTTTGCAGCTTGTCTTTCTCTCTGATTGAAAATGACCGCTGGGGTGGCTAGGTGGTGTAGTGGATAAAGGACTGGCCTTGGAGTCAGGAGTACCTGGGTTCAAATCCGGTCTCAGACACTTAATAATCACCTAGCTTTGTGGCCTTGGGCAAGCCACTTAACCCCATTGCCTTGCAAAAAAAAACCTAAAAAAAAAAATAAGCACCTTACTCCCAGTTCTCATATAACACACTGGTCTGTCTACAACTCTGGCTTTTCAGTTGTCCACATAATCTGAAGTGATTTTTTTTTATTATCCCCCCCACACACCCATAGAAATCTTAAGACATTTCTTCTCTCTGTCTTGCTTCAAATCACTTTGCTGCTTGGGAAATTTTCTTTCACCACTTTTATGGTTGATCTTGTGAAAGGTTCTAGTTCAAGGAAGTCTGTGGAATGTGACCAGTTAGTGTTGGCCAGATGTGTTTGAAAATTCCAATTGTCCTGGATCTTTGGAGCAACCATAAAAGGGGGGGGAAATGTAAACAGAAGGAATTTTTTTTCTTTGGCATTTTTCAAGGGTGTCTTCTAAAGGGTCACTGTCTTTCATGGAAAACATTTTAAAACATTACTTTTCCTTACATGTATTTTGTTTCTTAGAACTTCAAACACACACATACACACACAAAAGATATAAATGCTGAGGTTGGAGAGTTGGCAGATTATGACATATATATATATATATATATATATGTATAAATTCAACAGACCATTTAGTACATTTAAATCATAAGAGAAGGGGAAAGGTTTTGAACAGTCATAGGTTTCTCATTTTGTTGTTGCTATCATTGTTTCATTATTAGTCATGTTTGAGTTTTCATGACCCAATTTAGATTTTTTTCTTGGTAAAGATGCTGAAATGATTTGCCATTTCCTTCTTTAGTTCATTTTATAGATGAGGAAACTAAGGCAAACGGGGTCAAGTGAATTGCCCAGGGTCACACAGCTAGTAGTCATCTGAGGCTCTGAACACAGGTCCTTCTGATTTCAAGGTTGGCAGTTTATCTACCAGGAAAAGGCGATCCAAATTGCTAAAGTGACATGTGAGCCTAAATCTAGATCTGGAGGTGATCTCAGGAAGTATCTAATCCAAAGCCCTTGTTTTATAAATGGGGTAAGAGAAATCAAAATAGGTCATGATTTGAACATGTCCATATAGCTAGTTAGGGACTGTATTGGAATGAGAATCTAGGTCATCTGCCAGGGGTCTACTGGAAAATGTTTACACTAACATTTTTACTAATATTTTCTCCATTCTACTTTCTTAAGTCACACTAAATATTCAACAAAAAGCCCAACTTGTAGCTCTTGTCAATTTTTGAGGAATGTGTGCACTGGAAACTTAATAACTATTTCTAAAGAGTCAAAGTGAATTAACTTCATCACATTCCTCCCTGAATACTACTACAATAGTCATTGTCCATCATCATCATCATTGTCATTTTCATAATTATAATTGTTATCTTTGTCATCATCATTATTACCAACATTTATAGAGAGCTTTAAAGTTTGCAAATTGGTTTCCATACATTTTCTCACTGTACCAGGAGATAAGCTATTCAATAAGAAATCTGAAGCTCAGAGAAATTAAGAGAGTTGGCTGAGATAATACAGAATATAAGAGGCAGGGTTGGAATTTAGGTCTTAGGACTTCATGTTCAGCAATTTATGCATTTTTGAACATTGACTGAATTTCACACTTTCATGTGTAAAGAAATAATTCCTATGCAGACCTTTGGTTAGGAGAGTAAGGTTGAACAAGTGATCAGCATGGATCACTGAAATGTAGTTGTTACATAATTAGTCTGCAAGATTAAAAAAAAGTTTAGTCATATATTTCAATAGCAGCAAAGTTTTTTGCCTTTTATAATTAACAGAGTATTTTATTTGATTTCACTCAATGGATTAAATTCAGTGTAAGTTGGAATTGTGTGATTTTTCTCTGCAGGTATGCTTTTTGTGTGTATATTTGGAATAGTTCTTCATGGTGATTCATGTCCTCTTCTCTATCTTGTGACTTCTATCTTGTCAAAGTTTCCCCTTTATTTATTTCCCTTTTGGCCTAATGTTGAATTGAGATTTCTTTGAATCCTCTGTTTTCTGTGGTATTTGATTGTAGCAATTCTGATGGGGAGCCTGGGCAATTAGACACTTGTATGTATTTCATAGAGCTCTTGGCTTGTGTGGTCAGTCTCTTCTGCATTGTTAAATGGGATTTATAAAATGACC
This sequence comes from Macrotis lagotis, assembly GCF_037893015.1. Classification (NCBI taxonomy): domain Eukaryota; kingdom Metazoa; phylum Chordata; class Mammalia; order Peramelemorphia; family Peramelidae; genus Macrotis; species Macrotis lagotis. The sequence goes on from NC_133658.1 coordinate 765,777,116, forward strand.
CTCGCTTGTGATATTGGTAGGCTTATAGGAATGAAACCTTGGCAGGCATGCTTCCTGGTTGATAAAAACCTTTTCTTCATTTTTCTTTATTTTTATTTTTGGCTCAAGAGAATTATTTTTTTCCAAGCTAGCTATAGTTAGTTGTTATTATGAATAAGCACACTTTTTTTCTCTTGGAAAATGCAAAATATTTGAAGTTATTTGAGTCTGAGCTTTCATTTCAGTGAAAGAATGTAGCAATGCTTTCTTTTCCTTTTGACCCTTTATGGATTGATGAGACTAGGAAGGAAAATAGTGATCCTGAAGAGATCCTGCCTTAAGAGTTATATAGTACGATTGGCTAGGTGGTGCAGTGGATAGAGCACCAGCCCTGGAGTCAGGAGTACCTGAGTTCAAATTCAGCCTCAGACACTTAATAGTTACCTAGCTGTGTGGCCTTGGGCAAACCACTTAACCCCATTTGCCTTGCAAAAACCTAAAAAAAAAAAGAGTTATATAGTCTTAGCAGAAGCAAACTCTAAACTCAATAGATAAAAACCCAGAGAATAAATGTCTGCAATAGTTTTATTCATAGAGAGGGTACCCTGTTTTTCTTGTCTTTTAGGGCCAACAAACCCTAAAAGTAATATTAAGGTTAATTATTTACAGTTTTCTTTTGATATATCCTACCTGAAGTTATATCTCTTCCCTGATTATCATTTGTTCACAGAACAGATATTCTCCCCTATTTTTAGAATTGGGTAGAATAGACAAAAGAAGGAAAAGAACAGTTGGGTTTGTATACCTGAAGGGATAACCCCTCTTGAATTAGCTCTATCTTCCCAAAGGCGGGGGTAGGTGAGAGAGACAGTAAACTGTCTTTACTCCAAGGGTACTGACTTGGCAATAAGAGGCAAAATACCTCCACCAAAGAACAATGGAAAGACAGATAGTTAGTTGCTACCATCATAAAAGATTAATGGTCCACATTGTTTCTGTTCTCCCTTGAAATGGTGACTCCAGCTGCCTCAGGATCCTGCAGGAGTTTGTTGATGTCAGTTTGACTTCTACCATCATGGAATCCATTTCTTTGTCTACCATCCCCCCTTCTTTTATGCAGCCAATTTCACAACCATTTTATTCATTGACAGCAGAGATGATGGAAAAGGTTCCCTGGGAAGAAAAGAAAAGAATCCATTGAGTCACAGAACATTGTATTCTGGAGGTGGGGTAGGGGACATTTTCCTACCCTTTGACTTATTGTTGTAATCACTATTATGTTTTTAATAGATGATATTTGTTAAAAAAATTATATGTGCTTTTGAGTTTAAGGATATTCATCACATGTAATTTTGGTCCTTCACAGCCTAGATGTGATCTTTCCTACATATTTTTTTGGGGGGGAAGATATGGGTTAGTAATGAGTCAATGAAAGACAGGAGGATACAATGGAAATAACTGTAGATTTGGAGTTAGATGATCTGGCTTGAAGTCTTCACTTTGCTATTTAATTTCAAAGTTTTAGAGGTGGTTTATACAGAGGTTCTTAACCTGTGAACTTGGCACACACACTATATATATAACACATATATACATATGTACATATATACACATTTACATAGATGTGTTGATATAGATGAACTATATATATATATATGTTATGATAACTATATTTTAATTTAGCTTACATCCTTTATAATTTGCACCATTATGGACTGTAAGGACTGTGTTGTACTAAAAGGAAAACAAAGACCCTGGAGGGAACCTGCCAAGAAATGTACAGTATACCCTGAGGTCCATAGAAAGAAACCAGTTAAGAAATGTCTGCAATATAGTCTTTGTGACACCTTAAAATATTTTTGTTCTATATACTTTAAAAATATTACTTAATTGTTTTAGACTTTTATACACTTAAAGATATTTCTCTGAGAAAAGGGTCCCTAGTAAAATCTTACCAGAGTGCCAAAAGGGTTCACAACATAAGAAAAGTTTAAGAACCTCTGATTTGGTCCCCATTTCTCATTTTAAAGGTGAAGAAACTGAACTCCCTAGAGTCTAAGTGACTTGCTGAAGGGAGGGAATAACAGAATTAGAATTTAAATACAGTTCTCTGACTACAAATTGAATGCTTTTTTCTATTCCTTTCTTCTGTGCATCTTCAATTTATCACCTTTGTTATCTTTGAACCTCAGTAACCTCAACTGTATCATAAAGGATTAGCTTTGAATACCCACATAACCCGAGCAGTGCTCTTATATCTATAATATCTAAAAGGCATAGGGTCATAGAAGTCTCTCCTGTCACCTGGTCTTCTGATTTCATGATTCTAAGCCAAGTCAGGCATTCTTAATGCTGGACTGAGTAGTAGGATTGGGAAGGAACATTTTCCAGAAAACATAGCCACCTGTGTGTATTCTCCTGGAACAGAAGTACATCCTGACCCACTGTATTTATTTGCTCTGCCCTAACAGAAGCTTTGGGAGTAAAATCAGTGGCTGTGCAACCACTAGTCCAGGGGAGTGTAATCTGAGATTCTAGGGAAGGTGCACATTCTTTTCTCTCTCCACTTGAGGGAAGTGTCCAAACCTTCCGGGAGGGAAGAATTAAATGTACAAATAATCCCATCCCAGAAATATATGCAACACAAAGATAAAACAGTATCTCCTTTATCATTTGGGAATGAGGTGTTCTAAAAGAGTGGTTGAAGTTTAATACTCTATCAAAAACAAGGGCCTTTTTAGAAATAAAAAAGAAAAATTTTTTAGCTATTTTGGAAGCTTTCTAAATCTTTCTAAAATGTTATTATGCATTACTGTGGTTCAGTCATTTTTGTTGACTTACATGAAATCCCATTGATAGCAAACATTCTTTCATGCCACCTCTAAGCCCTCACTCTAGATCATTTTCTTTTTCCAAGAAGAGCTCCTGGGCATTTAAAATTTTGCCAGTCAAATTTAGCATCTTTTGAGTCTCTGTCCTCAGGACTTCCCACATTCTGATATTGATGCATGGAAGGACACTGGAACACAGAGTCTCACATAGTCAAGGGCCTGAAACCTCCTCAGGGCATTCCAGCCTCTACTCTAGTACTAATTCTTTCTGTTTTCCCAAAGGTACAAATATCCTATTCCAGGAGTTCTCAAATCATTGGGTTCCACACTGGCCATAACCACATGTTCACTGTCAGTCAGTCACTCTTCCTTACATACATGCCCAACATATAGCACCTCTCTCTGACATAAAATCCAAATCTAATATCATCTCAATCATACAGACCAAAACTATTAACTTTTTTTCTTGATCCATTTTCCTGATTATTACAACCTGCTTTTAGAGTGCTCTGTAGCAAACATGCAGGAGCTACCATCTTGTCCAACCACTCTTGAGAGCATCACAAGAATGTTTTGACATTCTTGTATAGTCCAAGAGGTAACTAACAGTCACAAACAACTCCACAAATGCTCTATCTTCCTTACCCAGAATCTGTACCTCTAGGATTCTCAATCCTCACAAGTAAATAGAATGTAAGTAATCACCACATTAAGAGCAGATTGCATATCTTTTAAACCTTATTTTTAATTTAATTTTAATTTATTTTGGGGGTGTTGGGGTTTCTTTTGCAAGGCAATGGGGTTAAGTGACTTTCCCAAGGTCACACAGCTAGGCAATTAAGTGTCTGAGGTCACATTTGAACTCAGGTCCTACTTACTCCAGGGCTAGTGCTCTATCCACTGCGCCACCTAGCTGCCCCTGAACAGATTGCATATCAAGGTTCATTGGGAAACTATTTTTCCATAAAATCAATGTAGCCCAGGTTAGCCCCCCCCTCAAAAGCCCATTTAACTCATAACTGTCTGGGACACATACTCTTTTATATAACATCAAAAGAGTTACTCCAGATTACTAGCATTGTTTGTTAAATATGCATTAAAAACATTGCAATCAATCAACTGACAATAAGAATCTTCCCCACCTTTCTTCTTCCCTTTTAGGAGCTCCAAAATTCTTGGGTAAATAAACAGACATTCATTAACTGCCTACTATGTGCCGAGCACTGTCTGACCTACATCCTAGAGTCAGTATATCTATATGTGTGTATATGTATGCATGTGAGTGTGTGTGTGTGTGTGTGTGTGTGTGTGTATGTTAGTATAGGAGTAAGAAATGGATTGCCTTTTCCCCAAATATTTATCCAGCTGCATTCAGTTCTATGTCAGATCTTTATGCTGTACAAGTAAAATCAAGAGTTGAAGTAAAGAAGAAGGGAGGTCAGAGTCCCTGGTCATATTTTTTTTTCATTTTGGATGAAGCTTCTTCTTTTTATTCCTTCAATGGGATATTTAAAAATTAGAAGTCTGGCAGGAAGAAAATTGGGCACTGCCTCTACATCTACCAATATGGTAACACATTATCACAGACGAGAATGGGAACTGTGCTTAGGGGCTATCAGTAATAGTTGATGCCCAGAACCTTCTTGATCTTAAGAGACAGATTGGTAGCTAAGATCATTAACTCTCTTGGGCTAGTGATCCCCAAAGGGTGGGAGAGAAGGAGAATGGTATTTTCTATATTTGCTCCTTCAGTCTTTACTTGCCTAATCACCCAATTTGGTGTCCTCACATGGGGTCACAATGAACCATGGCCAGGGCATCCAGAGCTAGGCAGGAACATAGCAATTAGACAAGTAACCAGGGGGCAAAAACAAAAGCTACAGGATGTGTTTGCCCAAGTGATTTGGGCCACTGATCTGGGGTTAGGGGGGGAATTAATGGGAAAAATTTCCACAGTATAGTACGAATAACATTAGGATGCATATATTTTCATTTATATTTATTTGTATATATATATATATTTAGAAGATCTATCATTTCATCAAGTTGAATACATTTTCAATACTGCAGATTGTAGTTTTCTTTGCCTTAATAGATGTTTTTCATGAGCTGTTAAGATAAAAAAAGCAAAAACATACAAATAAAAACCCATCCTCCAAATCATTATTTATAGTTAATTTTAGTTGGACTGGTTCTGAGTGAAGGATACATTGCCACTTTTCCCATCTTTGTAGGTCCTGCTAAAACTTTGGTGCACTATCAAATTCTTAGTTCAGAAAAAATGTTGCATTATGCTTTTTTCATTACCAAGACTTCCCTCTTCTAATAAGCCTTTCCTTAAATTAGAAAAAAATAGCTAAGCAAAACAGATACATTGAAGATGTCTGACAGTAACTCAACATTCAGCACCCATTGCTTATCTTCTTCTTACCAAGAGGTGAAAAAGTAAATTTCATTTTTCATCCATGTAATTACCAATGTCATGGCAATTACATTAATATGAATTCTGATGATCTTAGCATTGTTTTCCTTTTTATTACACTACAATTTATCATTAAGTATGTTGTACTCTTAGTTCTGATTTCTATATGGTTTATCATTGCATTTTATTAGTTTCAATTTAATTCAACAAATATTTTATTAAGTATCTAATATGTTCATGACTCTGTCTTGGGACTGAGTCTATAGAGATAGAATGGAACCCAAGGAGCTTACATTCTATATTGCCATCAAGTCTTCTCAAGTTCCTCTGAATTCCTTCTACTTACCATTTTCTATGGGATGTTAGAATTCTAATAAACTCTTTGGCAAGACTTCTTTTCTGGTTATTTTTTTGTTCACTTCCTAACAGAAAGAAGGGAATTATTGAAATTTCTCATTGGACATTTTGATCATTGTTCTATATGGGTATTCTATATGGGCATTTCTATATGGGTATTCTCTATTTCTAGAGTAAAGATGAGAGAGTTGGGCTCTTCTATGCCTTTTATGTGGCCATCATGACCCAAAGTCCTTGAAAATCTCTATTACTTTAATATTCCAGTCAATAAGAACATTTGTTTCCAGTTTTTCATGATTCAAAAAAAATGCTACTCTGAATATTTTGGTACTTTTTTTGTCTTTGATCTACTTTAGATATATAATTCTGATTGTCAAGGGTATCACTGGATCAAACAATAATGAACTACTATCATAATATTTGATAACCCAGGAACAACCTTCATGGAACAATGAGTCATCCCTGTGGGACTCTGGTGGAATTTTTCATTTAATTCCTCTATTATTTTTATAATCTAAATTTCTGAGACTGGTCTTTTATGATGATGATGATATTTTGTCCTTTGCTCTTGAAGAAGGCTATGAATCAAGGAGGTAATGCCATGACAATCAATGATTTGAATGAGGGGCTGCTGTGCTGAATCACCAGCCTCACTTTGTTCTCCAGAGCCATCTGGGTCCAGTGGCCAGATAGGAATCAAGACAAATGGAGATGACCCTAGATACAAGGTAATCAGGATTAAGTGCTTTACCTAGTCACACAACTAGTAAGTGTGAAGTGTCTGTAGTCAGGATTCAAACTCCCATCCTCCTGACTCCAAGGCCAGTGCTCTATCCACTGCACCACCTAACTGCCTGGGTCCTTAAGTAATATTGTAGAAAGAGCACTGTACTAGATTCAGGAGGTCTGAACTATTCTCAGCTCTACTACCTCCTAGCAAGGTTAAATCAACCTAGTTGAATTTAGTTCAACAAGTATCTTATTAAATCTCTGCTTTTGACATAATCTGAGAGGAGACTATCAAGATAAAAATAAAAAAAACCATTCTATATTACATCTCAGTCTTCTCAGGTTCTTCTGACTTCCTCCTATTTGTCATTTTCATGAGATGATAGAATTCTATTACAGTCATTGGCAAGAACCTTACCCAGGTTGACTTAACCTTTCTGAGTTAGCTTATTTTTTTTTTTTTTAAAGTCACAAAGGCCAAAGGATCTCTTGAGATCTCTACCAGGGGAAATCTACAGGAATCAGAATGTGTTGGCCTTCAAATTTGAGGGAGACAGCAAATGGTTCTCCAGAGCCTTTTCACCACCAGCCCTGAAATTCTTTCACCTTAGGAAAGATAGTGTATGTTTTGGGGATGAGAGCAGAAAAAAAATCTAGGTTTTTCCTGAGCAAAAATAGTAAGACAGATTTATGTTATGGTACATTTGAGGTACAATTTTTTCTAAATAAAAGAAATTGCTCTGTTCCTATTATATAAATATTTTAAAAGGGGGGAAAAGAGAGGAAGAAAACCCTACGACAGGGTACTGGGAGGTAATGTCTAATGCATTTCCAGAACATGACTGCTGTGGTCGCCTAGCAACCAGGAGGAGGAGGGTCTGTGAAGCAAGAGGGGCGCTCCATTCCCTCCATCCATCCCTCACCACCCTTCCTGCCCGTTGCACTCAGGCGGGGGAATGTGTTCTGCTATATGTGTTAGTCCAGGTGGGCAGGTGATGTAGGAGCTCCCTGGTCACCCCATGAGCTGACGATATCTGGTTACCGAGAATGAAACTTCGGGGCTTTGGGAAGCAGAACCATGTCGTTGTGGATCTCTTGGGTGGGATGTGAGGACCCCGGCCCCAAACCAATGGGCCAGGGGCAGATCACCAAGTAACCGAGCTGCTGACTGCCCTTCCCTAAGCTTGACAAGGCGATTCCTGGAAAGTTTGTGGAGACCAGAGGGGCAGGCAGGCAGGGTCTTTCTCTGCGCCGGGAGGATGCTTTGCTTTCTCCTCTGGCTGACCCGAAGTTTTACTGGCAAACGTTCGCTCGGGGGAGACCGGACCGTCGTAGCCAGGTGTGCCCTGGATCTCGGGGACCCCAAAAGGCAGGGAAATCAAAGCGAATTCTCTGAAGAGTCCACAGCAGTTTTTCTGATACTTGCTTAACTGAGTCACCTACTGAATGACTGCCAGTCTTTTTGTGAAATTATTATTTTATTTTTATTTTCCTCTCTCCTTCCTCCTGCAGACAATGAGTTTGCCGAATCCACAGCAACGCAGTTCAACCCAGATGAGTTGGGTAAGTTCTTCCCTTGTTGGATGAAGGCTTTGTCTCTTTCCTTCCTGCCTTTTGATTTCCCCCAGTGACCGACTCCAGAGCTCCAGACAGGAGCCAGTCTCTGCACGGACTCCAACGCTAGACCAGGAGTTCCGACTGAGAGGAATACTGTGTTGGCATGTCCCGGTCCTTTATGTCAATCACATTGGCTTAGCTTAAATATTTCCGTTGCAACGTGGTTAAATAGCTTTTATGGTTGAACTAAAGTGTCAGAGTCTCTCTCTCTCTCTCTCTCTCTCTCTCTCTCTCTCTCTCTCTCTCTCTCTCTCTCTCCTCTTTCTCCTCTCTCTTTCTTCTCTCTCTCTCCTCTCTCCGGTAGAGACTATACAAATGTTACAAATGAAGTGAACTGAGCCTGTTGAAAGCAGGCACTGTCCATGTCTTCTCTGTAGCTGCCTTATCCAGTACAAGCCCACTCTATAGGCAGGTATACGACCTATGGTACTCATTAATTGGAGAGGAGTTGAGAAAGATTGCAGGCTAGAGTTTAAAGTACCAGTTTGTGCGCTGCAACCCTTAAGTGATGGTTTTCTGTTTTTCTCAGATGTCTTCTTTCTCTTTACTTGTGTTTGTTTCTGTGACAACTGTTTTTTTTGGACAAGGATTTGGTGTGGTTAACTGAAATTTTGTTAAAAGTTGAGCCTTTCTAATGTTAACTGAAAAGGTAGTTTCATTATCAGAGTCCACAGTGGGTATTCTGGATGCCCTCTGCTTCTCTAAATTGTGTGTGTGTATCTCTGTGTGTGTATGTGTGTGTTGCCCTTCAGGAAACCTTAACTGCTAACAAGCTGGACTATTCAGAATATTCTCTCACTTATCATGAGTGTGAAAACCTTGCTTTCCATGTCCATCCACCTTTTTTCAATCAGTCCCTTGCTCTGTTAGAATGGTCTTTATTTATCCTGACATCACCCAGAGGAAGTTCATTTCAGGGAATGATTTTCTAACCAAACTCATCTACAGGATCAAAGCAGGCATTTTGAGGAACCAATACACAACATTAACTGTGTCTGAGAAGTTGAGAATCAATCAAATGCTTGCAAATCAAATTATTTTTCTATACACCCAGGGAAAATATACTTTTAAAGGAACACTTAAGTGAAATAAGTAATCATCCTTCTTGATCTTCTTATCTTTGGTTTGTATAACAAAGAGAATACCAGTAGCCTTCTTTCAGAGCTGCTGAGGAGAAAAGCTCAAGTTAGAGATTTTTCTGACACTGGGTAAATTATGTTCATATTGGGCAATCCTGGGTTGGGGGAGGGAAGGTCCCTTGGGGAAGTATTAGATGTTCACCTGATTGATCATTCTGGGTTGGGCTCTCCAGTTTGAAAAAAAAGTGATTAATATTTATAAATTATAGAACGGGAGGGTAATTATTTAATCTGGGAAATATGATATTAGTGCTAGATCATCTGCATACAAAAATGATTTTCATAATCATGAACTCTTGTCTGAGTTTACTTGTGTTTCAGCTTCCTCAAATCATTCTATATTGATAATTACCAATGGAATTAGAAGAATAGGATTGCTTTATAGAATCAGTTTACCCTCTGCAAAGCTGTAGCACTTTTCAATAGGAGTCCTTCCCAATTGAAGAGAGTCCTCCTAGCCGTCTTCTCAGCAATTCCTTGGTGCAATGTTGGGTTTCTTCTGATAAGGATAGACAGATTGATACCAGTTCCCCCTCCCAAAAAGCTAATGTTGTATTATAGTAGGGAACATAGCTTTCAAAAAGAAATTGTTCTGAACAAAGGTAGGACCTGGTTGTTCTGTAACAGAAGTCACAGTCATATTATATAACTAGTGAGTACTGGGTATTTGAACCAACTTCTTCATGCAGTGACTTGGGGAATGATGGTTTTAAAGGATTAATTCCCTCAAAATTTTCCCCTCTCCTCCAGAACAGTTCTATAATTCAATTTGATTTCAACAAATATTTATTTTGCTTAATTTGTCCAAAGGGTCTAAGGATGCAAAGAAACATCTTTAGGTTGGATAAGACTGGTGGTCATCCCGGCAAATGATTGAATATTCCCTCAGGACCTATTCTGACATTTTATATACACTTCTTAATCATTGTTCTCCCCTCTATATATACCTCCACAAATTGTCTCATTAGCAGCTGACCAACCTTCCAGCTACTTCCTCACTGTCTAGATCAATTTAGGCTAATCTCAGGGTCAGAGCATCAAAAAAAGACAAAGAAATGGTTCCTGTTCTTTCATTATTTGCATGCAAGTAGGGGAGAATCAAACTGAATGTGATAGGAGAGTTCTTATAGTTCTCCCCAGGGATGGCCACAAGTGGTTAGAATTTGACACTTCTCTACAGACTTATTTTACCTATGATAACAAGGCCCCATGTTTTAGTAAGACTAGATCAATTGTATTCCTTTTCTGATTTCTCTTGGTGAAGCAAATGAGATAATTTTAGTTCCAAGTATCTTTAGTGATTAGTCCAATTAAATTCGATAAAAAAATTAAATGGCCATTTCAAGGCAAAACACTGTACTATGTAGAAGGAAAACAAATGTGTGTAGCAGGGGAAGTCTCTTTCCTCAAGGAGCTTAAATTTAACTGGGGGGAGAAAGAGGAGGTAATAAATAGATTGGTAAAAAAATAGATTCGATTACGTGTATATGCATATGTATCTTATATATGTATACCTAGGTATATTATTTACACGTACACACACACACACACACACACACACACACACACACAGATGTATGTGTGTGATACCTATCTGAGGAAAAAGGTGAAACCTAAAGAGAAAAAAAATACTTCCTATCTCCTTTGGCCCCCATCCTTTGGAATGTGAGCCTTGCCTGCTAGGCCAACCACACCTTTTAAGCAGTACCTACTCCCTACTCACTGCCTCAACTCCACCCAGTGGTTGGGGGAAGAGGAGGAGTAAATAAGACTACATGTCTCAACAGCCCAGCCTTGTCTTGATATCAGTGATGCTCTGATTCATCTTTAGCCTAGGGTGAAAGAAGAAAAATTCTTATCCCATTTAGGATTATCTTTTCAAAAATTTATAAAGAATAATTACTAAGCAAAACTGAAAGATGTTGTCTGTCTGTCTGTCTGTCTGTCTGTCTGTCTGTCTCTCTCTCTCTCTCTCCAGCTTTTGATAGTCAGTCCCTTCCTGGATTGGGAAAGAAAATCACATAGCCTAGCTCTTAAAACTTCTCCTTTTCAGATCTCTTTCAAAGCTATTTACAGATACTATTATTGTAATAATTATAAATACATAATATATTATATTATATGATAATATATTTATGTCTACATATATAATTATTTTACTGGACCCTTGATATCAGTATACAAAAGTTTTGAATAAGAAACTCTTTATTTCCATGCTGATTGGCATCTTCTCTAACATTTATTGTCTTGGACAGCAATCTAGGATAATGAAAGGTTAAGTCATGAAACCATGTGTCAGAGGCCATATTTGAATCCTGTTCTTTCTGACTCTGATGTTGGCTCTCTATTCTCTACATAATACTGATTCTGAAAGAGAGAGAGAGAGAGGGAGGATAGAGAAATTGAGAAGTATATAAGTAAATGGATAAAAATAGATAAATGGATGATAGGTGATAGCATAGATAAACTGAACGATAGACAATAGATGATAAAAGCTGTTATTGTTCAGTGGATTCAGATGTATCTGACTGTTCTTGGGATTTTCTTGGCAAAGATATTGAAGTAGGACTAGATCAATTGTATTCCTTTTCTGATTTCTCTTGGTGAAGCAAATGAGATAATTTTAGTTCCAAGTGTCTTTAGTGATTAGTCCAATTAAATTTGATAAAAAAAAAATTAAATGGCCATTTCAAGGCAAAGCACTGTGATGAATAGGGTGTGTCTTGCCCAGGGTCACACACCTTTTAAGGATCTGAGGCCAGATTTGAATGCAGGATGATGAGTCTTCCTGACTGCTCGCCTGGTGCGCTATCTACTGCACCACCAAGATAATCAAATGATAAATAGATGGATAGGTAGATTTATAGGCAGTATTGTATAGTAAAAAGGCCAAATGATTTGAAGTCATAGGAACCAGGAGCTAATTTTACCGGTATGACATTGAGCAAGTCATTTACCTTTCAGTGCCTCAGTTTTATTAAATGCAAAATAAGAGGTTAGGATGGGTCCATTTTGATTTCATGGTCTTACCCTCAATGATATTATGAAAGAGTTAAAAGGAAAGTTTAAGCATATGTCTTATCACCAGGGGACAGGGAGGTGGTTGAAGGGTTTCCATTCTCAGGCAGTAGAACAATCCTACCAATGCCAACAACAAGAACAAAAAATGTACAAAAGTAGCTACATGGTTTCCTCTTTCTCATAATCTACCTCCACTTCATTCTCTTTACCTAACTCCCACCATGTCAAGCCTGACCTAACCAATAAAAATGAATGAGATCTGATTTGTCAAAAACGAAGAGATGGTATAGAGGAGAATAGATTTAAAGGTGTCCCTGTCTCTCAATAGTTCTTCTGAGATGAGAGTCTACTGTCATAAAGGCACTACCTCATGAACTGAATATTCTATTGGAAATCATCAAGCCCCTCTGCAAGATTATTTTCTTTGTCATATCTAGTTCCTTTTCTTTTTTTAAAAAATATATTTTATTTCATTAAATATTTCCCAATTGCATGTAAAATTTAACATTCAATTTTTTTTAAAAATTGAGTTCCAAATTTTCTTCCTTCCATTTCTCTTCCTTCCTTGAGAAGGCAAGAAATTTTAAATCAATTATACATGTGAAGACATGCAAAACATATTTCTATATTAGTCATGCTGCAAGGAAAACAGAAAAAAACCTTGAGAAAAATAAAGTAAAACATTTTGCTTCAACTTGCAGTTCATGTACCTATTTAGAGATATAAAATAATCCCTTAATTATTGTTTTGACTGAATCTCACAAATTTGGCACATTATTTCATTTTTTGCCATTCTCTTTAATTAAATAATTTACTGTTTCTATAATTTTTCTTTGACCTGCTCATTCTTTAAATTAGATTATTTAGGGTCCAATTTTTAATCCATGCTTCCACAGTTCTTTATTGAATGTAATTTTTATTATATTATGCTCCGTAAAGGGTGCATTTAATATTTCTGCTTTTCTGCATTTGGTTTAAGATTTTTATGCCCTAATAAATGGTCATTTTTTTGTGAATCCATGTATAGATAAGAAAACAGATATACTCTTTTATATTTTCATTTAGTTTGCTCTAGAGGTCTAGCAATATCTAACTTTTCTGAAATTTTATTTATCTCTTCAACATCTTTATTTATTTTATGATTATGTTTATCTGAGAGGGGAAAGTTGAGGTCCCTCACTCATTTAGTTTTACTATTTCCTCTTGTAATTCATTTAATTTTTCCTTTAAGAATTTAGATGGGATGCCATTTGGTGTATATATGTTTAGTATTGTTATTACTTCATTGTCTGTGGTACCTTTTAGCAAGATGTAGTTTCCCTGCTTATCCCTTTTAATTGGGTCTATTTTTGCTTTTGTTTTGTCTTCCGTTGAAATATAATGGATTCTGATCCAGCTCCTTATTTTAACCATTATTTTAAATTATTTTAATTTAATATTGTTCAAGTATGTTTCTTATAAACAATATATTGTTAGATTCTGTTTCTTAATCCTCTCTGCTTTCTAATTCCATGTTATAGGTGAGTTCATCTATTTAAATTCACAGTTGTGATTATTAACTGTATATTTCCTTCTATCCTATATTTCCCTCCTGTTTATCCTTCTTTCTCTCTCCTTTCATCCCATTCTTCCTCAAAAGTGTTTTCCTTCTCACCATCAACTCCCCTAATCTATTCATCCTTTTATTAACTCTCCACTCTTTTTATTCCCCTTTCCTCCTACTTTTCTATAGGGTAAGATAGATTTCTATAATCAACTGAATGTGTGTTATTCCCTCTTTGAACCACTTTTGATGAGTTCAAGCATTACCTGCCCCCCCTAAGTCTTCCTCTTTTAAAAGATTTTCCTTTTACACCTATTTTATGTGAGAAAATTTTTCCTATTCTACTTCATCCTTACCCATTCTTCCAGTGTATCCCTTTTCACCCCTTAATTTTATTTTTTATATCATCTCCTTATATGCATCTTCTGTCTGTGTACATATTCCTTCTAACTACTCTAATAATAATTAAGTTCTTAGAAATTACAAGTATATTCCCATGTAGAAATGTTAGCAATTTAATTTTATCAAATCTCTTATGATGTTTACTCTTTTATGTTTCTCTTGAGTCATGTATTTAAAACACAAAGTTTCTATTCGGCTCTGGTCTTTTCATCAGTAATGCTTGAAAAATCCTCTATTTCATTAAATATCCAAGTTTCAGTACTGTTCCTCATGACCTAAGGGTCCTTGGGACCAAAAGTTTCTCAGGGTTCCCACTTCTTCTTCATCAAAGATGCTTCTTTCTGCTATGAACCAGAAGTGATATAGGCAAAGGAACTAGTATCTGACCCCAGTGCTAGCATGGGTGTTCCTTGTAATTCCTTTATGATCAGTTGCCAGGTTCCCATACATCTTTGACTTGAGAGCTCCTAAAGTTTCTGTTGCTTTTTTTGCCATCATCCAGACTGGTGTTTTCTCCACATGAGCTCCAAGTCAGCCTTCATCTCTGGTCACAGATCTCTCTTTTTGAACTAAGTTGTCTTAGGCTGGAAGAATGTTTCACCCTAACCTTTTGTTGATTCTGCCACCCCAGAATTTGATTTGAGGTTGTTTGGAGAGAGCTGGGAGAGCTTGACTGAGGTCTTGTTCCACTCTCCCCTCTTGGATCCTTCCCAGAAATCCTATTTGCTTTTCCATGTTGCTCACTTAGGTTCTCCTGGTCTTTTGGCCACATGGGGTTATAACATAGAGATGAGGGAACTGACAATCAGGAGTTCTCAAAGTTCAGCTGCCTGTCCAGTCCCATCAAACTCTGTGAGCTATATGAGTAATGAGGAAGGAGTTTATCTCATGAGAATATTTGCTCTTGGAAACTTACCCAAGCTTGCTTCCAATGGGACCAGACATACCATGAGAAAAGTTATTCCTGATCTCCTCATTCTGGAGAGAGGAAGCCCTTCATTAGAATCAAGACTAACATAGCATTTGTGTAACTTCTTAAAAAATAAGCAAAAAGTGTGTGCCAACTTTGCTAAAGATTATGATTTTACTGACGATCTGGAATTATTTTGGACTTATTTAGTATGTAATAAACTCGATTGCTTCCACCAGATGGCATCCTTCTTTAATGTTAGTGGAGGACAATGGGTAGACTCTCCTGCACCCAGAAGACCAGGCTAATTTTTGTGATGCCAGGTCATTGGGTGGAGCTTGAAAACCAAGAGAAAGCTAGGAGGAATTGATGATAGATATCCTGGATGCAGGAAAGAGGTGGGACAGCAGGATATTTGTACTGTCTACCCACCCTTCATCCTGTAGCCACCCTTCAGACCATTGGACAAATGCCCAGATACCTCCAAGGGCAGTCCAATCCTGTAGAAGGATCTTGCTTTTGTTATGTACCCTGTGAAAAATGAAGTTTAACCTTCTCAGGCATGGTGCTATGGGAAAAGATTTTAATTTGGGGTCATAGTATCTGACCTTAGACAAGTCACTTAACTCTGTGCCTCAGTTTCCTCATCTGTAAAATGATGGGGTTGAATAAAATAACTTCTAAGATCCCTTTAAACTTCAGCTGTATGATCATATGACCCCTGTGTTAGTCTAATATGTAAAGATCAGGAAGTTCAAGGGTGGTGAATGGAATTCCTTCTTTTTATACATAGATTAACTTAAATGATTCCTGTACTCAAAATCTTTCAGGGATTTCCTGTTGCCCAACAGGGAAGGTATAAAGACCTATGATTGGCATTTGAGGTAATTCCCAGTTTTACACCACCATACTTTTCCAACTTTGTCTTACACCACTCTTTTCATCATACTTGACAGTCTAGCCAACCTGGATGACTCATTGATTCACCCCCACCCCCCATAAAAATTATGTATTTTCCCACATCCATGCTTTGTTCATTCTGTTCCTCAACTCAGCACAAATGATATACCCCTCAGGAAGCCCTCAGACCTGACCGGGCATATTTGTTTTTTAAGTTTTTGCAAGGCAATGGGGTTAAGTGGCTTGTCCAAGGCTACACAGCTAGGTAATTATTAAGTGTCTGAGGCCAGATTTGAACTTCAGGGCCAGTGCTTTATCCACTGTGCCACCTAGCCACCCCCTGACCCAGCACATTGTTTGTGCCTCTCTTGAGCCTTCATGTGTTGGTTTTTATTATAATTGTCTTTGTGTGTGCCATTTCCCTATCTAGTCTATAAACTCTTTGAAGTTAGGGAGTCTATTTTAGCTAAATCTGGCCAGAACTTGGCACAATGTTTTACACACAGTCTATACTTTAAAATTTTTAATTGAATTTAAATCCCTAAGAGGTATGGAAAGCTAAGATATTTAGCATGGATATTTGGTATGAAAAGCTAAAATATGGCACTCATATTTTAACCCTATATTTATATACCGGTGAAGATCATCTTCATAGAAAGATCTAGAAAAACTTCAGACATTTCTAGTCCCGGGCCTCATTTATAGATGGGGAAGCTAGAACCCTGGTAGAGATTAAGTGATTTGCCAAGTGACTGCCCAAGATCAGGCAGGCAGATAGGTAGTCTTGGACCTGTTCTTCTGATTGAATCTAGGATTCTTTTCTTGGGATTCCTAGGAACCACATTTTGAGAAAGCTTTGGGGAGAGAAAAATGAGCTAAACATATATTTAGATTTGAAGAAACACAGAGAGGCCTGCCTATTCAAAATGTGACCTTTCCATTGCCCAATCAGTGTCTGATCTGAAAAACTCAAAAATTAGTATTATTCAAAATTAAATGCTATTGCTCCATTAAGACCAATTAAGAGTTGTGATCTGAACCTGGGAATTATGAGTCTCAGTTTTGTCACCAAATTGTGTGATTCCCATAGCAAGCCACTCAAATAATCTCAACTGTAAAAGGGGAATAACAATATTTGCCTAGCATGCCTCATAAGAAGGCTATAAAAATTATAGGTAATAAGAGAGGAAGCTAAGAATGCAAGGTGAGAGATTATCATCACATTAACCCTTGTTAATTTATCAGATTTGTTTTTTAATTTTTAAGAAATAAGCAGTTTGATATTACAAAGGGAAAGGACTATATCATAGGATGAGGAAGATAATGTTTGATAGAGTTTGGGAATCTCTGTAGTGAGGAAGCAGAATGAAGTTGCTAAATATCGAGGGGGAAAAGATGGAAGAAGAATAAAAGGAAGTCAGAGTGGGATAGTGATTAAGATAAACTTTGCATATATCATGTTAACCTAGGACCAGGCTTAGAATTAAAGCATCTTCAGGTCAATAGATCTTTATTTCTCCCTTAGGAATTAGCCTAGGGGGTGAGTTTGATTGCTCGAAGTGATGCCAACACATCTGTAAAATGAGAGGGTTGGACTTGATAATCTTTTACATCTCTTCTAGCTTTGTCATTCAATGGAAAGAGAGATTTGGAAACAGAGAAACTAGGCTAAAATACCAACTATTATTTTAACTCATGTGACCTTAGACAAATCACTTAATTTAGTTATGTTATGCCTCCACTTTATCATTAATAAAATGGTGCCGTTGGACCTCTGAGGTTCTCTCCAGTTTTAAATGTATGATCCTAGCATTTAAAACTTCTTTTATATATGTCTTTAACATTTGTGACCTACTTGATATGCATTACTTCATTTTCCTAAGGTCCACAACCCTCTAAATGAGCTGTCACTCCTGAGACCATTCTGTACTGATCACAGGTAAGTCACTTGGGATTCAGTTTCCTCTGTAAAATGAGCAGTTTGAATTGGATGGCATTTGAGATTTCTTCCAGTTTTAGATTTTTGATCTAATGGACTTGTTCCTTGGGGCCTGGGTGAGGACTGAACTTATCTCCAGAGGTGGGGAGGGTAAGGAGTCATTCATACAGATTTTTACCCAATGTATACTGGTATCTTTTCTTTTCTTAAAGCAATATTTTAAAAAGCATCAATTTATTTTTTCCAATTACATGTAAAGATAATTTAATATTCCTTTTAAAAAATTTTTGAGTTCCCAAGTTTTACCTTTCAACCTTCCCCTTTCCTTTTTCCATTCCCTAAAATGGCAGGCAATTTGATATAGGCTATCTCTGTGCAATCAGGTAAAATATTTTCATTTTAGTCAGAACAGAAGAAACAGAACAAAAGGTAAAAACATAAAAAAGTGAAAATTATATGCTTTGATCTGCATTTAGACTCCATCAATTCTTTCTCTCGATGTAGATAGAATTTTCTATCATGAGTTTTTGAAATTGTCTTGGATCATTGTATTGCTCAGAAAGAACTAAGTCAGTCATGTTGGTTATCTCACAATGTTGCTATTAACTGTGAACAATGTTCCCCTGGTTTGGTTCACTTCATTTTGTATCAGTTCTTATAAGTCTTTCCAAGTTTTCCTGAAATCTGCCTGCTCATCATTTCTTATGATACAATAATATTCTATTATATTCAAATATCACAATTTTTTCAGTCATTCCCCTATTGCTGGCCATTCTCCCAGTTTCTAATTCTTCGCCATAACCAAAAGAGCTGCTATAAATATTTTTGAACAATGTAAATCCTTTCCCCTTTTTTATGATCTCTTTGGGATACATATATAACAATGATATTTAAGGATCACAGGGTATGTCCAGTTTTATTGCCTTTGGGCAGAGTTCCAAATTGCTATCCAGAATGGTTGCACCACACTGGTACCTTTTCAAGCTTAATATGGGTAGTGTTCCACTAAGGAATTTTCACTAACCATAACTGAATAATCATCAAAAAGATCCCTGCTATATTTTCCTAGCTTCAAATTTTGCTGTCTTGGAATTTCTGCACTCTGGAACTTCTAACATTTTTTCTTTCTTTTCCCACAAATAATTATTACTTATTACTTATTATTATTATTATTATTATTTTGGTTTTTGCAAGGCAATGAGAGTAAGTGACTTGCCAAAGGTCACACAGCTAGGTAATTATTAAGTGCCTGAGGTAGGATTTGAACTCAGAGCCTCCTAACTCCAAGGCCAGTGCTCTATCCACTGTGCCACCTAGCCACCCCTGTACCATAGATTAACAAAAGAACATTTTTACCCATCTTTGCCACTGTCCAGATTTCTCTCTTTGAGAGAAAATTAAAAATTTAGTGGTAGGTAGATAAGAGTTGTTGTTCACCTTTTGCACTTGAATAACATCAAGATGTTGGGGAACAGGTACAGTGTGTTCAGCTGTTACTGATCAAGTCCAGTATGACCTCAAATGACTACTACAGGCTGGGCATAAATTGTCCATTTCAACATCTGGGGTTACCAATGTCTTTAGATTTGCACTTCTCACATTTCTATTGTGCTTTTGAAATTCTACTTCACTCATAGAGCACAGCACCTGCTTTAAATGCAAACACACCATGCTGAGTGACTCCTATGTCATTATCTGGACAGTCTACCAGCACCATGCCACCAAACTAAACCACTTCCAGTTGAATTGCCATAGGAAGATTCTGAGGATTATGTGGCACAAGATAAGGGATCCTGAAGTCCTCTCTTGAGATAGATAAAATAGCTAAGGATAAATGGACTTATCCCAGAACATATGAGGCACTGTCTCTGATTTTGAGATCCAGCCCTGCTTCCTGCCCTAAAATAGTGTAGTACTGGAAGTATCCTAGGGAGGAAAATGCTTTCTCTGCCTTGAGCTATATGGTACAAAAGAAAAGTTTGGTTATATTCTTGGCTAAAGAAAACAAGGAAGGAGAAGCAGAAATGGAATCTAATGAAACAAGACAAAAGAAAATGGCAAAGAAAATCCATGGGACCTGGACTAGCATGGTTTTCATTTGTTAAAGATAGGTTGCCAGTGGAAATCTTTTGAGACTGTCTCCCATATTTCCTAAATGATAAACATGTGTGACAATCTATGCAAAAACTCTAACATTTAGTCATTTCTGCAGCCCTGTGCACATTTAGAAAGCTGTATAAATAACCACAGAACTTTGCTGAAGGAGCCAGGCTACCCTGATTACAGTTTCTGGGACACTTTCTAACTGGATGACCTGGAATAAATCCTATTTGATTGGGGTTGTGTAGGAGAAACACAAACAAACTTGCCTAGTTATTCAGTTAAGCAAGTAGATACATTCAGTTCTCTCTCCCCCTCCTCCTCTTTCCCCTCTTCTGTCTTCTCCCTCCCCACCCTCTTTTCCTCCTCTCTCTCTTCCCTCTCTGTCTCCTTGAGTTGGAAGGGGCCCAGAGAAGCTAGTGCTCAGCTTCCCAGGGTTCTCTGCCAGAAAGTAAAGCAGGTCAAATTATTAAAAAAAAAAAGTGAGTGCTCTTGGCAAAATAGAGAAAACAGATGTGAAGGTATGGTTTTGCTATCTCCAAACAGCTTCCACTGTCTGCTGAAATGCACCTTGTGTGGGGCTGGATAAAAATGAGCCTTTATCACCATAGTAAGGACTTGTAGCTAATTTAATGCCATCATATATTTTTGGGAAGATTAAATTCTCTTCTCCTATGACCCTCCATCCCTAAACCTCAAATTTTAAAAAAAATTATTGACCATCTGGTAATATGATTTATTCTTTAACATTTCCTAAATGGATTTTTCAGGGCTATCGAAGGAGAAGAGTGGATACTGTAGTCAGATATATGGTTTCATATAACACAAAGCATTTCACTGAAATTCACTTTATTAGTGTGTTGCCTTGAGGGTGGAGCCTACTCTGAAATAAATCCTGCATAAGACACAGATGGGCTCTTTGATTAGGAATTGCTGTGGGAATTCCTTACATCTGGTGGGGCAGCACAAATGGTTAGAGGAGCTATTCTTCCAATATTTTGTTATTTATTGACTAGAGCGACTGTAAGAAATGTCTGCTTCCCTTGTGTAACCTCTGGAAGTTTGCCCTAAAAGTAGAGTGCTTCTATATAATATCCACCATAAGGGAAAGTTATCCACTCTCCAAATTATGTTGGATTATTCATCTTCCTAATATTGTAATGATATTTTTAAAGTGCTTAGCATATATAATAGGCACTGCATAAATGTTTATTCTTTCCCCTCCTCCTACCCACCTCTTCTCCCTTATTGGAAGGAGTTTCCTGTATTAACTAGCATTTGTTTAGTATTTTTAGATTCTTCCAAACCTCACAAAAACGCTGTATTTTCTCATTTGATCCTCAAACACCCCTGTGAGGTGGGTGTTATTATTATTATCTCCCAGCAAAAGGGAACTGAGGCAGAAAGAAGTTAAGTGACTTTCCCCAAGGTTAAAACCCTAGAAAATGACTGGGGTCAGATTCAAATTCAGGTCTTTCTGACTCCAAATACATAACTTTGACCAGTATTGTATTCACTGAACCATTTGATTCCATATTCTAAATGAAATTACAAGCCCAGTCCTATCATATGCCATCAGTCCCTAGTAGAATGCACATTCCTTGAAGGCAGTAATTGTTTTTCACTTTTTGCCTTTTTTAGCCTCAGGATCTATTTAGCCCAATGCCTTGCACATAATAGACCATAAATATTTGCTTAAATTGAAAGGAGAATCATTTTTGCCCCTTACTCTCACTATGAAGTTGGTATCTTTGGATCCTTATGTAAGAAATGAGAATTTTGTCCATTTATTTTCCATATCTTGAATTTTTAATAGTTATTTATGATTATTTGGATTCAAGTTTTATAGGAGCTATCATGCCTTTGAATGATCTCATCTAGGACTCTTCCTTGGGGGAAACTTCTTTGCGTTTCTGTATAATGAACCAATCAATATTTGCTGAGTGTATCCATGTAATCTGTGTCTTATGAGGTGCTGTGTAAGATAAAGGAGATACAGAACTTATAAGAGACATTAATTTCAACTGAAAGGACAAGACTAACCTGAATGGATGAGAACAAATAAAAAGCAGACAGTATATGTTTAAGTACTAAACTGTGTGATACAAATGATTCATGCTCTAAGAGTTCATTTAAAAAGCAGTCAAGGATAGTTGTAGTTGGAAGTTTTCAGGAATGAGTAAAATTTTATTTGAATCTCAAAGGATAGCTGGGTGTCATCTAGACAAATGAAGGGAAAGCATTCTGGGTAGGGAGGGGTTAGGGTCAAGATTGGGGGAGAATACATGAACAAAGACAAAAGAGTGAGCATGTACTTGCAACAGAGAGTTGAGTTAGTAGGTCTCTCCTTATTTATCTTATGCCATTCAAGGCAATAATCTCAAAACATATGTAACCTAAATAATAAAAAGTTACATCATAAAAAATTAAAAAAAGAGTTAAGGGCATCTAATCAGATGTAAGTAGATGAGGGAGAATGAAAAATTGAGAATGATTTCAGGGTTTTAAACCTGGATAACTAGAAGAATGATGTGACTCACATTTCAGGAAGTTAAGAGAAGTGAGTTTATGGGGAAAAATGAGTTCTGCTTAGATTGTGTTGTACTTGAGATGGCTAAGGGATGGATTACCTGCAGACAAATCATGAAATGGGAGTGTAACTCAGGAGAGTGATAACTATTAGATGTGTGATTTGGAGAATTAGCTGCATAGGGATGAGAGTTGAATCCTGAGACCTTGAGACTGGTGAGAAATATTGACGTAAAAGAATAGGAAAGGACACAGAATCTTCGGGTATACCCACACATATGGGAAAGGAGAGGTTAAGCATAGCAGTGGTAATATGAGGAATTATCCTCCAAAAGAAACTGAGGATTGATTAGACAGGTAGTAAAGGAGAAGTATAACAGAGAAATATCACAAAAATTCAGGGAAGAGAGAATATACATGGAGAATGGACAACATTATCAAATGCCAATGAGAGGTCAAGTCTGTTGAGACCTAAGGAAAGGTCATTAGATTTAGCAATAAAATAACTAGTGATCAAATGATAGATTTCAATCAAATGATAGATTTCAAGGTTTTGGGAATGAGTAGGAAGTGAGAAAGTGGAGGTAATGAATAGGTACTTTTTGAAAATGGAATTTACTGTTGTAATAAAAAAATTTGACTATAATTTGCATTACAGTAGGACCATGTGAAAGCTTTTAAGGACAAGGAAAATCTGGGCATATTTAAAAACAAGAAGAAAGAAGCTATGAAAATTAGGGAAAGAGGATAATTGAAGGGGCAAACTTCTGTAGAAGAGAAGAGACAAAGGTCAGGGGAGAGTACACTATAGTATTATTATGAGAGTACCTATAAGGTTGGAATATTCTTTAATGACACCCTTTAATTTTTCTTTTGAGGCTGAGACTTGTCATTTGTTTCTCCCATCTTAGTTTTTCCTAATCACTCTTTTCAGTATCCATTTTTATTGAAACACTAAAGAATTTACTATCCCTTTTGTACTCATCAACCTGTTTTCAGGTTGAAAGTTGTCTCTTCTCCCCTCCCCCACTTAATTAAGCTTTCAATTTGTTGTCCTTCTAGCATAAGTTATTGAATAATTTCTAGGCAAGTATGGGAGTTAGTTCAAACAGTATCAATTCAATTCTCCCCCTTCTTTAGTTGCTTTTTGATCTAGGATGATTTCTTTTTGCTTCTCTTTTATCCTCAAACAAATTTCTTCTTTTTTTTTTAAAACAATAGTCTATAAACATAAAGGGATTTACTCCACTGCTTAGTCTTTTTTTTTTTTTAACATAGATCCACTCACATTTTTAGTTTTTAATCTCTTGCAGAGTCTTTGTAACTGAATATTCTGCACAGTTCTTTTTCTGTAGTGCCTCAAATGTTGAAGAACATATATTTTTATTGATGATTAGACCCAGTTTTTCATCAGTAATATCAATATCTATATTTCTGTTGACATAGTCTACAATATTCCATTCTCTCTTCTGAGTAAGTGGCTGCAGAATGATCCTGAATTGTTTCAATTGACATTCCTTCATAAATGAGGAAATAAGGGTGAGGCCATGGATGTTTATCCTCCAGAGAAGATTCATTTGCAAATTTTTCTTTGGAGGTGATCCATGATTTTGATCATCATTTTGTTGTATCAATTTAAAGGTTCAGGATGCTTTTCTCATATTATTTCTTATAGTATTTAAAAATACTCAGATAAAAAAAATTATGATCTTTTTACTTCTATACACCATATCTTCAAGGCTAATCTCTGGCTCATCTCATATAGAATTCATGTGCTCTTTCAAAATTAATGCTTTTTTTATTCACTTATATCAAATTTTCTAATAAGTTTTTTTGAAGTCTACATCTTTCATTTTCTTTTTCAGTATCTCTATTAATTTGGGGGAATTTTCATCTCAGATTTTTCTCTGAATTCTATACTATGTTAATCTATCTTCAATTATTCTACTTTGCTCCAATTTCTTATCTAATTTCATAATAATGTCTTCTTTTAGAAATTTTATTTCTTTTTAAAACTTTTCTAGGGGGATGGCTAGGTGGTACAGTGGATAGAGCACCAGCCCCAGGGTCAGGAGGACCTGAGTTCAAATGCAGCCTCAGACACTTAATATTTACCTAGCTGTGTGACCTTGAGCAAATCTCTTAAACCCATTGCCTTGCAAAAACAAAAAAGCAAACAAACAAAACTCTTCTGGAATTTCTTTTCATTATTCTATAATCATTGGGAATTCATAGAAGTTTCACTTACAATTGGAGTTTTTCTTTAATTTTCTTTATATAGCATAATATTTGTCCACTACAATATGGTTCTTAATTTTTTTACTCATTTTTCCTTCTATCACTATTGGTATTTCTGTTGATTTATATGTTTAAGAACCAGGCTTATATACAACCTTTCTCTATCAGATGTTTTGTCTTTCATTCTTTTTCCTTATATCCCTTTATTTTGCCTCCTACATTCTTCAAGGCAATTATGTTTATTCCTGGCTGACCTGAAAATTGCTTTTCTATTGCTACACTGAATTTCCTGAGAAAGAGTCCTGTATATTCCTGTATAGGAAATCTAGACACTCATTGCTTTTAAGGGAACTAAAGAAGATCAGAATAGAATTTGTGTGGCTATGAATTTGTTGCCTCCACCCCTTTCCTAGTCCCAGCAGGTCTCCAAACTGGTCTGTGAAGTCCTAGGAGTCTATCCTTGGAAGGAAACTTGTCAAATCTTCTTACTCTTTTGCGGACATTCTCTTTCCACCGCAGAAGGACACCCTTTAGAGCTTTCCATATGTTCTTTCTCTCCATTTATGGGGCAATATTGGATTCTATGTACTAATTCCTATCATTCTTACTTGCTAAATTAAACACTAGGTTGGGGGGGCGGATATGTTAAAATAAATCCCATATCTGGAGGGGGACCTTAGAGATCAACTAATCCAACCACTTCGATTTACAGATATGTAACTTGAGGTTAAGAGAGATGACTGACCCAACAATGCCCATCTAGCTAGTGGAAGACAGCATCAGAACCCTGGTATCTCGAATCTCAAATCAACTCAACAAACAACAAATGTTTCTTAAATATTTTCTATGCATAGAAAAGTGTGCTAGGTGTTGGGAATACAAAGATAAAAATGATAGACTGTCCTTAAGGAACATACATTTCATTGAGGAGAAGGGGTAGTTAAAATAAGTGCTCTCACAAGAATACTATAGGCATGGATGGGGAAAAAAGGAAATATCCAAAGTGTCCTAGAGATATTTGAGGAAGGAGAAAATACATACTTTCAACTTGGAGTGGAAATTTGATGGGGATGTGTAAGCACTTTTAGGAGGAAGGGACCCCCTTAGCCCAGTGCTTTTTCTTCTATGCCACTGTAGAGCTACAAAGTATCAATGTCACCATATAATTCAGTAAACCAGATGTGGCTACAAGTTAAATTAATTAGAAAGAATCACTAGGATTAAAAGTTAATCCTAGAAGTAACCTAAAGGTCATTTAAATGATGATTCCTGCCAAAATTTGGCATAGTTCCAACTATTTAAAGCAAAATAGCAACCTCTCTGGATCTCAGTTTCTTACGCTGTAAAATCATAGGTAAGTAACCTCATACTCCCACTACCCCCTGTAACTAGAGCGACAGGCAAGGAAGGAAAATGTGATCAAATTGAAGTCTGATGGGGGAGTAAAGAGGAAATTGCTTGATGAAACGGTGGCAACAGAATCCCATTCTGTCAGTGAGCAGCAATGATGGTGATGGTAGATTTCTCATTGCCAGAGCAGATTATGAATCCTCTTGCCCAAACTGGGAAGTAGGTTCTTGCTTGTGATGGGACAGCCAAAGGGAGAAAGCCCCAGGAAACAGGAAGATCAAGGAGAAAGCAGCTGTAGCTAAAGATGGGAGTCAAAAACTGCTTTCTGATTGGGTAAATCCACAATAGCCCCCAAGCCCTAGATAATGAGTTTGTATTGCCCTGCAGAAAGAGGCAGAGCTGAGGGATAGAGGATTACCTACATTCTGTGGGAACCATAGAGAACTGAAGCATCATCACCTTTCTGCCCAATACCATGAGCATTGCCCTTCCCCCCCCGTTTTGAATTCTTCGTCTTGAATAGGTTTAGAATACTGGCTACCAATGCTACTCAGTGGTGAAATATATCCAGCAGTTGAGAGGCAACATGTTTTACATGCATTGTTTAATTTGAACCTCACAAAAACTCAATAAGCTAAAGTACTACAGGAATTATTATCTACATTTTTTTAGATAAGAACATTGAGACCCAAAGAGATTAATGACTTGCTTATAGTCATACAGCTAATACAACATTGAAATATAATAATAATGATAATAATAAAAGTAGTAACAATAATAGTAATATAAATATTTGTATAGGACTTGATTTGTTAAATGCTTTGAAAATCTTAACTCATTCAATCCTTGCAACAAGCAAGTGAGACAAGCATTTTCTATAGGTGAGAAATCTGCTGTTCTCAAAGATCTAATCAAGTATGGGGCATACATAGTTGACCCTCAATAATTTTATCCCAAATCAATAATTAATGGCAGAAAGTGCAAGATTGATGAAGTCCGAATCACAGAGCATCATGGAATGTTAGAGCTAGCAGGGAACCTAGAGATTTTCTAATTTAACTCACTCATTTTGAGTAACTGAAATCCAGAATGGTTATTCATTTGCCCAACCTCACATTGCTAGCTAGGGGTAGGGGTAGGATTAAACTCATATCTTACTTTCCTGGAATTATTTTGAATAATGAAAAAATAAGAAATGGAGACAACTGTTCCTTACTTCTGTACTTATACTTGAGCTGTCCCAGGTAGGGGCTGGACAAGATGGCCTCTGTGATTTTTCTAAGTTCTTATTATGATTTGTGTGTGCATTCAAGATCTGTTATGCTATTATGTATGGTTATTTCTACTCCTGAAAGTAAAGATGATAAATGTTCAGAACATCTGAAAACACTAGAATTTCCATAATGGGTGTGAACAGTGGCTAATCTAGAACAATGTTCTGCCTAGCTATGAAATAAAAAGTCAAATTTTAGAAACAACGGTTATAAAAAAATCCAACCAAGTTTCATCTAAAAGCAGGTTGCAAGAGATCTCCATTAAGAAATAAGCTGACCTATGTGCTGTACATAGATGTTTTGGTGATTCTTTTAGAAAAAAATCTAGGTTTTGTGTTGTTGCTTTAAAGCCTGGGTATGTTTCCAGTTTTATAAACCAATATGAGAAATATGAGAACTCAAAATAATTTCTTAGTTGATTTTTCTGAATAGAGAAGAGGAAAAAAAATAAATAAATCTCTAAAGAATTTACTTTCTTTGGGAGGGATGGAGGATCAAATGAACAAGGTCAGCACTGGTCACTTGTTCCTTGGTGCCTCAATTTCCTCATCTATAAAATAAAGGAGTTGGACTACATGACCTTTGAAGCCCCTTCCAACTCTTTATCTATAATCTTTTATTTCTAGTAGTTCTTTTCAGCCTCTACTTCCCTTCTCTTCTGTTGTCTCCTATGCTCAGTTTTTTTTAATGGATTTTCCCTTGAAAGACCCTTCTTTCTAGGTTTGCACTGATCAATCAACCAATTAGCTCACATTTATTGAGCATCTACTATGTGACTTGTTCAAGCTCACATATGTAGTATCAGAGGCAAAGTCTCAACAGCCAAACAAAAGACCATAGCTATTTATGGTAGATACTAGAGAGACTGAACTCCATTATCCAATCCCTCTATTACATGAGGAATTTGTCCCTAAAAGCTCTACATATATGTCATTCAATATTATTATAATGATTTCTCCTGATAGCTAAGTTGGTTATACTAAGGAAAAGAGGGATAATTTGGAGGTATCATCTTGAGAGAGCAGATCTCATTGGGCTAATAAATTAAGAGACTTCAGACAGGTCAATTATATTCAAAGATTTTGGACATTGGAAGGAAAGTTGAGGGGCCGAGGGAAGAGAGCCTAAGGAATGAAAAGATGCATCAACAGGGGAGGTACTAGAGACAAATTTAGAGAACCAATTTTTAACTCCTTCAGGGTTAAGTTTATCTAACAATCTTAAGAGTTGGAAAGAACCTCAAAAACCCACACATTACTAAAAGTACTATCTACTACATTCCTAGCTAATCATCTTGAAGGCTTATGACTAACACATTTTTTAACTTCCCCATTTAGCACAGGGAATTAAATATAGGAAAATTTAATAAATGCAAGTTGAAGGAATAATGAATAAATGAATGAATCAGATGATAACACAGTTTTCCCCAGGGCAGATTCTATAGCATTAGGCAATACTAGTGATTCTTTCATATTTTCTCCAATTGGGAATATTCATAAAGAATTTCCCTTGGGGACTAACCTTAGTGGAGTTTATAAATACATTTAGAGGAGTTTATCTATAAATACATTTACTTTTTCTTTTTCTGTAACTCCAGGTACCCATTGCTTTTTTGCAGTACTCTATTAACTTCTCCAGCATTACTTTACTAGCTGTGTAACTTTAGGGAAATCACTTGACCTCATCTGTAAAATAAGAATAATTAAACTTGAATGCCTATTTGTTGTGAAGGTCAAATGAGATATATTCACCTAAAAGCAAGAGGGGGAAAAACCATGAAAAGAGCAGCCTCCTTCATAGGGATGTTATGATAATATCATAGGATATTATCAGCTTTAAAGAACTATTATATAAATGTTTTTCATCATCATCACCACTCTATATTTACTTGGCTCCATCATTTCATACATAGGTCTTTCCATGAGTCTTTGAGCTCCTTAAAAATCATCATTCCTTACAGTCCAATAATATTCTATTATATTATTATACAATCATTTATTGTCATTCCTTAAT
Source organism: Macrotis lagotis (assembly GCF_037893015.1). Lineage (NCBI taxonomy): Eukaryota > Metazoa > Chordata > Mammalia > Peramelemorphia > Peramelidae > Macrotis > Macrotis lagotis. Next base: position 765,806,409 of record NC_133658.1, read on the forward strand.
CCTTGTGTACATATTTTGATTATATTTTATCACAAAAGCTGTTGCTGTGAACACTTTTGAATAGTCTCCTTGAGATCTAGACCCAGCAGTAATATCTCTGAATCAAAGTCAGGCAATATAGTAGTTTTTCTAGCAAAGTTTCACATTTTTACCCAGCAAAGTGGAACCAACTCATGGCTCAACCAGCTGAGAGTAGGTCTGCCTATTTTTTTCCCCCTTTTTTAAAGTTTTTTTTGGCAAGGCAATGGGGTAAAATGACTTGCCCAACATCACACAACTAGGTAATTATGAAGTTTGAAGTCAAATTTGAACTCAGGTCCTCCTGACTCTAGGGCCAGTACTCTATCCACTGTGCCACCTAGCTGCCCCAAAAGGACAAGCTTTTCCCTCCCTCTGCCTATCTTTCTATAGTCCTTCCAGCAATACATTTTCTTGTCTTTTGGCATCCTTGACAGATGTGAGTTGATTTCTTAGTGTTGTTTTAATGTTGATTTCTCTGATTAATAATGATTTTTAAGATGTTTCAGTTGGTTGATCATACAGACCAGGAGTGTATGTGGCAGGGGGGAAATGAACTCTTCTCTACACTGCCTCTCTCTCTCTATTCCAGGATAGGTTTCTGCTTACTTACTTTGTGTCTTTTTGGTCACTAAAACAGTTTTTTAAAACTTTGTAGTTATCTATGATTTATCCACAGATCTAATTGTAGATGAATTTCAAGTAGTTTCAATTCCTTTATGTACCTATACTAGTAAAAAAAATTTAAAACCTTTCATTGATATTGATGAGAGTCCTTTGTTCCATTCCTTTACTTGAATGACCTTCATCTATGAAGTTCCAGTTACAAGGAATATTTTTTCTCCTCTCCTTTTTTCCCTTTCTGTAGGCTATTTATTTTTTGAGCATTATTTCTTTTCTTCACCTTTCAGAAGAATGTAAACATTAAATCATTCCCTTGGCCTTTCAGGCTTGGGTATCTTAAATCATAGTATCATAAAGTCCTATATTTTGAACTGGAAAGGACCTTGGAGATGTCATCTCCAACTCATTCATGAAGACCATGAGACCAAGAAAAATTAAGTGACTTGCCCAAAGAGGTCAAGACAGTATCAGAACTAGAATTAGAATCCAGGTCTTGTGACCCCAAGTTCAGTCTTCTTTCCATAGTTTCTTTTGTCAGTTCTTAGAATCATGGTTCATAGATATATTGCATTAACAGGGACTTCAGTGATCATTTAGTCCAATTTCCTAATTGTACAGAAGAAAAAAACTGAGCTACTGAAGGTCAAATGCCTCACCCAAGGTCACATTTAGCAAAAGGCAGAGTTAGAACTGAAACTCAAGTTGTCTGACTTCAAATCACATTATTCTGTGTTTTCATTTCTGGGATTGTCCTTAAATTTTTCCTTCCCCCCCCAAAGAAATGTTTAGAAATCATGAATTCTGTTGGTCAACTTTTCCACTGTAGGATTATGCTCAAATTTGCAGGACAAATTATTCTTGGTTAACTTACTTGGCTTATTAGGAGATCATCTTCTTCTACTTCCTTTTCTTTCTTGTTGCTGGATAGTTCAACAGGATACTGAGTTTCCAAGTTTACAATCTGTCTTGTTCAATGGCAATATCATCTCATTGATTTAGGATTCTGGAACTTGAAAATCCCATGTCTGGATGAGTTATTCATAAAGCGAAGGTTTCCAGTCTGGTAGTGCTTGACAGATTCTATCATTTTGTATTTTGCGGTATAGTTCCAATAGTCTTTGGCAATTTTCTTTTATGATTTCCAGAAACATAGTGTTCCAGTTTTTTGTTTCATTATACTCTTCTAAAAAGTCAATAATTCTTAGATTATCTCATGTCCTTTTTTCCTAGGTCATTGTTTTTGATAATAGGTATCTTATCTAGACTTCAATTTTTACTTTAATATTTCTTATTGAGTCATTGAATATTTTTAGTTCCTACTCCATTTTTTTTCAGAGTAAACTACTGTTTGGCTAAGATTTTTCAACTTCACAACTAAGACAATATTCTCATTTTGAGTTTTTAAAAATTTAATTTTAAATATTGTTTTCCAAGAGTAAAAATTTATTTTCTGTTATTCTCATCTTCACTCTGCCTTTCTATGGAAAAACTGAAAAATAAAATCCTTGTAACAAATATGCACAGCCATGCAAAGCTAATTTCTACATTGACCATATCCAAAAAATATATAGCCTAATCTGTACCCTGAAGCTATTATTTTTTTTTTGTCAGAAGGTAAGCAGCATGCTTTATTATGTGTAATCTGAAATTGTGCTTGGCAATCTTTCCTTGATATAATTTACTAAGTCTTTTAAAGTTGTCTTTGCAATGTTATTATTATTATTAATAATAATAATATAAAAATTGTTTTCCTGGTTTCAGTCCTGTCATATTGGTTCTTACAAGTCTTCCTATATTTCTCTGAAACTTTTCATTTTTCCTGTGGTACAGTAGTATTCCATTATGTTCCTTTATCATGATCTTTTCATCCATTTTCCCAGTTTGTGAGAACTCCTTTAGTTTCTGGTTATTTACTACTACAAAAAGAACTTCTATAAATATTTTTGGACATGTGGGTTCTTTTCCTTTGGTCTTCTTTATAAGACTTAATTAAGAATCCCTAGTTCAAAGGGTATGCATAATTTGGTGAGTTTTGGAGCATAATTCCAAAATGCTTTCCAGAATGGCTGGACCAGTTCTAAGCTCCATCCATTGTACATTAATGTACATGTTTTCCCACAATCTTTTCAATGTTTGTCATTTTCCTTTTTGGTCAAATTTGCCTACTGAAGAGATATGAGGTAGAATCTCAGAGTTGCTTTAATTTTTGTTTCTCTAATTATTAATGATTTTCATAAGGCTGGGAATAGCTTGGATTTCTTCCTCTGAAAACTGCCTGTTTATATCCTTTGACCATTTGGAAAAGAGATAAGAGAAATCTGTTGAAAAGATCCCCCACCCCAATAACTTACTTTCCTTTAAATTTTAGCCAAATTTGTGCAAACTTTTTCCCCTTTTGAGTTTTTCATAAAGAATTTTAATTTCATTCAGTAGAATGTCTTGTGAGCAGCAAATTTTTTTGTTTTTATATTTCAAGTTTCTAGTTTAATGTCTTCCTTACCATATGTATTTAATCAATATTTAATTGAATTGAATTTCACTTCTTATCTCCTCTTTTTTGCTTTTTTCCATCTTCCAGCTACTCTTAAGTGGGAGAAGGGCAAATGGACATGAATTCTAACCATTACATTCTCTTTTTCTGGACTTCTAATTTTAATTATGTCATTCTTCTGGGGTAGTATAATGGAGTCGATTGCCATACTTAGTACTTGGTACTCTTTCCTGGTACATTTCTAGATGCTTTTGGGTGGCAAGGAAGACATGGGCTTGTAACTTTAATATGTAGACTCTAGTTCCTGTTTCAAAGCCAGAGAGACCATATCTCTCTCCTTTAGTGTTTTCCCGTACCTTTTGGGATTTGTGAAGTATTTTTTCCTATTATTAGCTCAAGCCTCCAGGCAACTGTTCCCCCATTTTGGGGTCCTCAGTTCCATCTAATATCAATTAGTTGTTAAAAAGGAATATTTTACTTCAAAGAAATAGCAAGAACATTTTCCCATATTCTGTTTCAGTCTGGGGTGGTGTTTAGGCTCAAAACTTAGCTCAGTGATTACATAGAATTGATCCCATCAAGTTCATGTCTACTTATGTAATGATTGCTGGGTGAATCCCTTCATTGGAATACAATCCTGATAGTTGGTTCATGAAGATGAGTCCTTACTCCTTGGGGGGTCCAATTCTTTTTTCTGTATATGCTATAGTCTTATGGCTTGTTTTCTCAAGTTTAGAGTCTCCATTCTCTGTACCTAGAATGGAAGAGAATGAACGAGAAGGTCAAGGAAGACCCATTTCGTAATAGGGCTGATAGCCTTAGAAAGGAAAGACCCCATAACTCCTTTGTTTTCAGCATAGTCTCTCTCCCAATGGCAGTAACATTAAAGACAGTGAGATGAAGAAATGTCTGGAGTTGACTCGGGCCTTTTTTGAAAACACTTGACAATTCTGGCTATGCAGCCAATAGAAAAAAGTTCTTGCCAATCAAAACCAGTTACAGAATGTCCATGCATGCTCCAGTTTCTCCAAGGCATTACATTTATGTCTCATCATGATTCTCCTGGAAAGCAATTCTATGGCATTCCCCACATGGAAAGACATCTGAGGTGTCTCACCCTGTCCTCATGCTGAGGAGTCTGCAAATGTACTAGACTCCATTACATAAGCAGCCTCTTAGCCAGCCATCTTACCAGGGAAATCCCCAAGGTTTGCATTTTAATAAGCTTTCTAGAAACAATCAGTATTTCGTAAAGATGTTTGGTGTATGCTCACCTCGATTCCAGACAATGGGCAGCTTCAGAAGTATAAACATGAATGATCTCTGTCTTCCAATAACTGGGCTTTAAAAAATTATCTTTGGGATTTTAACAGGTAAAAAAGGAATGGAAAGAGGATTTGCCAGACAAAGTAAATGGTGGGAACAAAAGCATACTTTTTAACCTCATCCTCACACATGACAGAAAATATAGGTTGACATAGCAATACTCTTGGGAAACAATACAGCAATGACCAGAACTGTTAATTTGAGTTTGGGTTCTTAATTAATTAAATAATTAAATATCAATTAATTAATTAAGTGGTGATGGGGTGCCACTTGGGAGGGTGTAATGAGTTTTTTCTCTAGCTCAAGTAGCTAACTTTCTGTGTAACTTTATTTTGCATCTGGGCCACAATTTTTTCATCTGTCAAATGAGGGGAATTGAATTAGATTGTCACTAAGGTTCCTTCCCTCCCTACATCCTCCAGTTTTCTGAGCTCATTATTTTTATCCACACAAACCTGCCTTAAACCACTTCCTAATATAAATACCCCAATCCAGATACTTTCTCCTAAATGTATCAAACCATGGAGATTTTAGACTTACACATTTTGAGCATATGTATACTCATATACATTTGCCTACCAACACCCTACTACTTTTTAAAATCTTATTCATCCTTCAGGACTTAGCTCAAATGCCAACTCCTACTTTCCTGCTATTCTTCTCCTTCAATCTTTCATACAGAAACTCTTTCTTAACACTTTTTTTCTGGCACTTAAGATATGCTGCTGCTACTTAACTGTTTCAGTGTGTGTATATCTTATCTCTACAACTAGAAGTTTTTGCACAGGTAATTTTCTGGATGGAAGGATTCCTATTTTCATATTTTTTTTCTATTTACTTCAGCATCCAGTCCTTTTCTTGTCAGTGCATAAACACATCTTAAATGTTTATCTACCTACCTACCTATCAGCTATTATGCTAAATAAAGAGGAAACAATGAAAGTCAAAATTTGGTCTCTGCCCTCAAGGAGTTCACAGTGGAATAGGAAAATCACATGTAAACAACCATGTATGGTCATATTTTATTTGTGGGATAAGTTGGAAGGCATTAGGCAGAGGGAAGGCATTAGAATTAAGAGGGATTGGAAAAAGGCTCCTGCAAAAGGTGAGGTTTTAGCCAAGACTTAAAGATAGATTGTCTTGTTCAAGGAACAGTGTCTCTATTTAAAAAGTAAACTAACAAAACATAATTTCAAGAATGCAGAGGGAAGAAGTGAAGTGTAAGAAGACTGAAAAGTTAGGTGGACACTAGGCTTGAAGGGCTTTGATTGCCAAAGAGAGGAGTTTATAATTTTTTCTATAGGTGATAGGGAACTATGGGTGTTTATTGATTAGGAAAGTAACATGGTTAAACCTGCTTTTGGACAGAAGCTTTTGACAACTGAGTGGAGGATGGACTGGAATGGACTTGTGGCAGAAGGAACCACCAGCAAGCAAGCTATTATAGTAGTCCAGGAATAAGATGATAAAGGTCTGTTTCAGCCTGGTGGCAGTGTCAGAGGAGAGTAAGTATACTCAAGAAATACTACAAAAGCAAAATTTGACAGGCCTTGGCAATAGATTGGATAATTATTGAGCAATTTTTTTTTTGAGGTAGGATCTGGTTCTATCAAAGCTCATCATTGAAGAAAATTACTACAGTGGAAACTTCTAGGAGGCAGATCCAATGCATATTGACTGAGACATTAAAAAATTAAAAGGGTCAAACAGGTAGAATGGAGAGAGGCATGATATGGATATGTGTCTTCCTGTCTCGGATATGTGTCTTCCTGTCTCTAAGACCACATACCTTGCCACACAGAGTATCCTCTCAAAGATATTCAGTGAATGTTAAATGAATGAATGAAAAACCTTTGAGTTTAGAGTTCATTCTGTGATTGTGATACATTAAAATTATTTGAGGCAACATGTTGAAAGTTGCATTGTAGTTGATGATTAATTTGAGGCCAGTGTCCCCCTGGTTTTGGGGAATGGGAAGAGGGTAAACTGGTGAAAAAAGAGATCAATTAGAATAGAGCTGCATTAATCCAGACATCACAGGATGTGGGTGTGGACTAGTGTTATGGCATCGGGGAAGGAAAAGAACAGGTGGGAAAGGGAAGTGGCATCTCTGGCATCTCCGTGGTGTTTCCTACCTTTCCTGGCTGAAATTCCGAGTTATCCCAGTAGCCATCGCTTTGCTCTTAGTACCTTGGGCTGGGGAAATGCTTGGGCATTGAAGTGATCATTTCATCCTGCCCCCTCCCCCTTCTCCCCCAACCCCCGCAACTGCCTCCTTTAAATCTTTGGGGAAACGGTGAATATTTGTCAGTCCTTTCAGAGAATCCGAAGTTGAAACAGAAGCTTTTTTCCTTGAGTTATTTGCGTGGCCTCTTGTCAGGCCAAGAATTTCTTGGAGGCTTATAGGCAACTTGTATTACATCCACGTCTAACACCTAGGCATCCCGGGACTCTTTTAGCTCTCCTGTTTGTTGGTAAGAGGGCACGTCGATGCTTGAAGTCTAACCACGTGTGACGGGGGTGGGGAGGGGGGGGGATGTGAGGGAGAATACAAAGAAGAAAATAAAAGAGAATTCAGGACATCAAACACCTCAACCTTTTCACCTGGGAGGCTTTTTTTGTTTTGTTTTTCCTAAACAAAACCGTAGGCAGAACCCTACCCGGAGTCCAGGGACAAATCTGGATCCGGATTTCTGTTCCTTTGCTTCGCCTTGGCGCCGGTGAGTTGGGAGGTTTGGGGGAGGGAAGGGAGAAGGTAGGAAAAGAGAAAATCCGGGGTCAGTAATTAGGCGAGGGCTCTAAGTTAGACAATCGAGGCCGTCTCTCTTTCTAAAGGAGAGCGCTCCCCATTTAGGGGACACCGCTGGACTTATGGTTTAGGGTCCAAGGAGTTCGGCTGTCTGTCAAGTTCACTGGTCAAGTCTCCAAGGATGCCAGAGGAGGTGAAAAGTTTTGGGGACGAGGCGGGCATTAGGGCCCTGCAGCCGTGCTTGGGGTGGTAGGGGTGGGTTTGAAAGTGTAGGGTTACACTGACGGATTCCAGCGCCTGCCCCCTCCCCCTGTTCCTCGGGCCCGGGCCGCTGGGGACCCGAGCGGCGGCGGGTACATGGTGCACCACTAGGACCCAGCAGAGGTTGCTATGATTTGGGCAGTAGGTAAAGGCCTGACATTCCTCTCATTCCAGTGTGAATGGGGCTGATTGTTGGGTGGCTGATCCCCGCTCTTCTCTCCGCGTCTCTCCCCGTCTCGCACACAGCATGTCCAGCACCACGTCCAGCGGCCGCCGCTGCTTTCCCCAGCCCCGGGAGCTGAACTGACCATGGTGGCCTCATGTGGATGACAAAGTTTCTCCTGGGAGCTCCCGAGCCTGGAGGAGTGAGAGGTAAAGAGCGTCCGCAGCTCGCGCTGGGCTCGGGCTCGGGCTCAGGGGGAGAGAGGGGGCGACTCGCTGCCCGCCGGTCACCCCACCGGGCAGGACCCGGGCACCCCGCCCGCCCCCAGCTCCCTTCCCGAGCCTTTCTAGGGCCCCTTCGGAGCGGGGGGCCCGCGGCCGGCCAGGCTGGCCCGGGCTGGCGGAGCAGGGACCCGGACTGACCGACCGTCCAGGCATCAGGGCTGGGGAGGGACTGGACCTGCCGCCGGGACCACAACGTCTCACTCTCTTACCCCGAAGTTTGTAGAAGAAAAGAAAAATGTGAAAAGAAAAGAAAAGTGAATCTGTGCCTATGGCCTCCCAGCCTTCCCGGAGGAGGGGGGCGCCCTCCCGAAGCTCCCCCCTTTCCGGATCCCCATTCCCTGCTTCTGGAAACAAAAAGTGTCGGGACTGAACTGGTGCGCGGTGGAGGTTCTTGCGTTCCGCCCCGGCTCCGAAGGCGGGCACCGGGCGCTTGCCACCGAGGGTTAGCGGGGGCGGGGGGGGGGGGAGCCTGGCTTTCCCAGAGGTTCTGCCATATGCTTGTAGTTGGGGGGCAAGGGGGGCAATCTGTCTAGCCGAGGCAGCTGTGGCAAGGGCCGAGCAGAATGTTCGCGGAAAACTGCGTTTAGATGAGGTTGGGGTGAGGGACGCTGGCGTAGAGGGAGGCACAGAGGGGATGTCCGGGAGGGGGGGTGCCCGCTGGGAGGACAAAGGCACACACACACACACACACACACACACACACACACACAGAGCCACCCCAACTCCACCCAGCCTGAGGGGTAGAGAGCCCGGGCGCGCAGGACCCTGCTGGATTGGGAGGAGCACGGAACTGAGCCTGTAAGCTGGCTCCGGTGGGATGTGTCGGGCGACGCCGCCCAGGACTGAAGGGGACGTGCCTGGGACCCCAAGGCGGAGATCTCCGGAGCTGGAGTGCCTTCTTTGTTCTCCCCATCTAGCCTGAGATCAGAAACAAGGAGTTAGATAAAGCCCTGCCCCAGCATGTTAGTGCCTTTAAAATAATCTCGTGTGTGTGTGTGTGTGTGTGTGTGTGTGTGTGTGTGTGTGTGTGTGTGTGTGTGTGTGTGTGTGTGTTGGAGGGAGACAATTTCAATTTCTAAGTGGAACTGACTTTTGGGAATGACATTTGTGACAGGACAGGGAAGAGCACATCCCTTTCTGACAGCCAGCCCGCAGTTGCAAGATGAGTTAATGCCCCTGCACTCCCGGCTCTCTACTTTTCTATCTCCCCTTTTTTTCTTCTAATAATGTGGCTGTAACTAAGTCGTGCTTGATAATGAATTGGTGTAGTTGGATAAATTAGGCAGAGTGCTTATGCCTGTAGTACTCTGTCTCCCTGTCTTTTTCTGTCTCTGTCTCTCTCTTTCTCCTCTCTCTCTCTCTCTCTCTCTCTCTCTCTCTCTCTCTCTCTCTCTCTCTCTCTCTCTCTCTCTCTCTCTCTCTCCCCTCTTTGTCCGACTTCCTGACAATTTACCGAATCTTAACTTTTCTAGAAACCTTTTTTTTGAGCATCCAAACTATACTTGGGCCTTCTTCCTATTATTTTCCTACCAGTTTTCTTTCTCTGCTCCCCTCGCCTCCCATCTTACCCTCCCGATGACACACTTTAGAAAATTCAGAGGATATGAAAGTCCAAGAATTTTTGGTTTTGGTACTGCTACTCTTTAGGAATTGGAGCCTGAGGGTATCTCAGAGATCATCTAGTTTTGCTTCCTCATTTTAAGGAAACTGAGACCCAAAGCCAGGAATCACAGAATCATAAAGTTGTAAGAGTCCTCAGAGGTCATCAAACCTCTCCCCCCCCCCCCCCTCCCCTCGTACTGCTGCTCCTGTGCTATTCTGGGTCTCTTCTTTCTATAAATCATCTGTAGAGAATCTACCCAGTGTGCTAGAGGTCTGCCTCTGGGATTTGCTAACTTTTGTGGATGCCAATGCAGCACTCAAACTGCTTCTTTAGTATCCCAATTCCTACTACACTAAAGGTTCACTTATGGTTAATGTATTTGCCCAATGTCACATAAGCAGTAAGTGGTAGAGCTGAGATTTGGTTCTATGACTCCAAATTCAGAGTTCTTTCCACTAGAGCATGAGAATCATTGAAGACTGGATAGTCACTAAACAAATGCTGCTTTGGAAAGAAAATAGAATATGGCTAACATTTATATACCATTTATATACCATACAAACATCTTGTTTGATCTTCATAACCATCTTGGCAAGTGAATATTCTTATTCCCAATTTACAGTTGAGGAAACTGAGTCAAACTGAGTTAAGTGATTTGCCCAAGTTATGCATCTGGTATTTTCTGGTCAAATTTGAACCCAGGTCTTATTGAATCTAGGCCCAGGCATCTATTTACTACACCACCTAATATCTTTGAAGAGCTCTAACTTTGGATGCTGAGGTCTTGGATTTGAAACACATCTCTATTAATTACCACCTGTGTGACTTTGAGCAAATAATAACCTTTAGCTTTCTCATCTGGAAAATGGAAGGAATGGACTATGTAGTCCAGCACCAAACTGTTTTTTTATGACTTTGGATAGACTACTTTTGCTTTTGTTATTTGTTTCTGTGGCTGTAGTCATTAGTCAGAATACTATGTGTCCCTTACCTCACTAATGGAGATGTTAAGAAAATAAGTGAGTTTGTATCATGTCTACAAACTTCCTGGAGTTTCCAAGAAAAAAGTTCAGAAGTCCCAGAAAGCTAGGAAGATAAATTAAAAGCATTTCTTAAAGTTTACTACATGCCTGCCACAAATGTATTAAAGATAACTGTGCCTAGTTTGGGCCACCCATGAAAACAACATGTTAATATTCACTCTTTAGCTCAGTTAATATTCACTCTTTAGCCACAATAAACATTTATGAATGAAACCAGATTAAAATGATATTAATAGCTACACTCCAATAATTCTCCAGAAGGCCACAAATGAATGCTTGATAAATGTTGAATTGGCAGCTGGCTCCTACTTCTCCAAACTATAGCCTGTGGAACCTTACCAAATGAGCAAAAATTTGGGGTGGCTTCTCTCCCAGTCCCCAATATCTCTGCTTATCTAAGTTAATGGGGACACATTTCTGAGCTCCAAGGAGAAAAAGTATTTGGGAATTTGGCAGTACTTTTAAGTGAATGATCAATGAGGGTCCTGAGTGTACTGAGGATATTTGGGGGATAGACATTAAGACCCCAGCTGAAGAGCACCTTTTTGGTGCCTCATAAGAGTTTGAACACCACCTGTATAAAATTCCTCTACGGGGTTTGTGCAGCACTAAGACATCATTAAAGAAAAGATTTGAAGATGTCTGTAACTGTCCTTTTTGTATGGTAAACACACAGTTATATGTCTAAGAATAGCATTTGAACACAAATATGGTATTCATCTACTGCCCTGAGAATAGTAAATTTGGAGTCTTACCTCTTTAACTTACAAAATGCATAAACTTAGGCAAACTCCTTAATCTTTTGGAGCCATGTTTTCTCCATCTTTAGAATGGGAATAATAATATTTTTGCTACTTCCTTCACTGAATTATTGTGAATATGAAATGAGTGATCTACAGAAACCACTTTATTAGTATGAACAATAATTACTATTATTGATGGCAAATGATCAATCCTCAAAATTCTTAAAGATCCAGATGAAGAGCACACATTTATGTTTTAAAATGTTTTATTGATATCTTTCCTTTTTCTGTTAGTTTCCAGTTATTCACACCCCCCCTCTTTTGAGGTGCCTATGAGACAAAATAAAATAGACTTAAAAACACTGGATTCAGTGACTGGATGATAGTGTAAGCAATTTTATAAATTCCCAATGTCTTCTCTTTCTTCCAAGAAAAAGGGAGGTGCAATTTAGCACCTGTTTGTCCTATATGACCAAGATAGTAGATCAGTAATTTGAACAATGAAATTAATTAGAATCGGTTTGCAGGTCTTCTGTTACACCAGTCAGTGTCCTGCTTGCAGTTTTCTGCATTTTGTTTATGGTCTTTGTTTTTGTATGACAAATTTAATCAAAAATTCATTATGAAAAGCATGGATTTGCTCCTCATACCCATCCCTCTTTTTTTTTTGGTTAAAAGAAGTCTTGGTATTTAAGATTCTGTACTGCTCTTGGAAGGAACAGAATATTAATGTTCCATAGGACATGTGAAAATCAAACATCATTTAAGGTATATCTTTTCATGAAAGTTAAATTGAGGATTTTCAGTTTAAATGAGAATTGAAAATGCTGTAGTTAATAAAAGTAAGTGCAAAAATGTGAGTGATTTTATAGGGAAAGGCATTCTACTTAGAGATGATCTGCCTTTGGCCAATTAAACCAAAGGCTTCATATCCTTGAGCTCATTCTTTGTAATCTCTGCCCCAACCATGAAGGCAGCTAGGACCTAAGGGCTTGAGGGAAATCAGAACAAACGGAAAGAAATTAGACTCAGGGCAGATAACAATGTTAATGGATGTGGAAAGTACAATCTATAAATAGAAGTACTGCACTTTTCTGGAGTAGTGGTGGTAATTGTCCTTAACTGCATAAGCATGAGGAAAGCTAGTGAAGAAAAAAATCTATAAACTGGAGTGATTTCTCTAAACTGGTATTTTCTTAAGCCCTATCTACAAAGACTGACTTGTAATAACAGCTGACATTTATGTAGCCTATTAAAGTTTGCCTTATGCTTTACATATATTATGACTTTCAATCTCAAATGCATTTTCCTTTCTCTGATTTACGATAGGGGATTTCAGCAACTTACAGAGTGGTGGGCTTTTGTTTATTTGTTTTTTCTTCTCATTCTACCTTTAGGTTCTTGGAGGTTCTGAATTTTAAAAAAATAATATTGTTGGCCATTGTGATGGCTCAGGATGCATTAGCTTGTTATGAATTCCTGAAAGTTAGACTGAAGCTGGCAATCTAGTGTGATAAAAGGAATGATGAAATCAAAATCAGAAAACTTGGGACCAAAATTTTGCAAACTCAAAACATTAATGAAGTCTGATAGTATATGTAACAGTTTGCAGTCATTACCCTTCTCCTTTGTAAATAAGAGAGGAAAGTGATACTCTGGCTTCAGTTTGCTTGAGACATTCCTGATTTAATATTAGTGCATATTAATTTAAGATTCCATCTGAACAGTATATTCAGAGGATCTCAGATTTTTTACTCTTTCATTCATTCTTATGTGAATACAGGAAGTGCATCCTTTGTAGGAATAGGAAGAAGCATATAAGGCACTGCTCTTGTAGTTAGAACTGGGACTATGTTTTGCTTCAGAGATTTACTAATTGTATGACCCTTGTTATATGATACTTCTGTTTCCTACTCCTTAAAAAGGAAGGAGTTAGTTATACTTGATGTGATGGCCTCCAAAATTCCTCACAATTTTAAAGTCTATGATATTAGATTTGCTTCCCCCTTTTATATATAATGTCTCCCCCTCCCCTTTTTTGGAAAACAAACAATTACAGAACTCCAATTTTGGAGTTTAAACATAACTTTAAAAAAAACTTATTTGTCATATCCTTTCTAGGATTTATGCTTTCATTAGTGGGGGCACCTTTTCTATATGAAAGTTATAGCCGTTGTGAGTTGTTGAAACTGAAAAATGTATGATCTCCAGTCAACTTTTGGGTAATGAACCTCTTGGAACTTTGTGTGGTTGGTCCTCAAAGTATAGACAGAATCTGTTACTAGACTTGCACAGGAAGATTTTCTAGCTGAGTAGACCTGGTTTAGCCTTTGAGAACTTGAGGTAGAGTGAGGTGTACTGCAGGAATTTCATCAGGAGGTTCAGGACCTTTCTGGTTACAAGTGGGAATTGAAGGTTTTTTGTTGTTGTTGTTTTTATTTTGGCTTCTTGATCTGAACTATTCAGTAGTTCATGGATTTTTTATTTCCTCACCTCCATGAAGCTTTTTCTGAGTTCTTCAACTGCTAATGTCCTGCCTCTCAATTTTTCTTATATGGAACTATTTTGAATTATATTTATTCTGTAGAAACAAATATACTTGTTTGCATACTTGTTGTCTTCATTAGAATATAAGCTCTTTGAGGGAAGGATGTTTTATTCTTTGACTTTATTTCCTTAGCACCTCCCACAGGAGACCCTTAACAAGTGCTTGTTGTTTGATTGACTGGATTGATTAATTGGAATTGATACTGGAATTGATACTCCTTCAGTGCAGATCCGAAGATCCTGCCATTGGTATGCTTGTCTACTTTGGTGGAATAAAATCTATCCTTCACTTTGGTATCTTTGGGAAGAATTTTTCTCACTCCCTTAATTAGTAAACTCCAGGTGCTTCTTATTACCTCTAGGATCAAAAAAGATCTATTTGACATTTTGACCCCTTCACAGTCTGGCTTCAACTTATCCCTTAAAATTAATTTAATTTAATTTAATTTTTACTTTGAACTTAAGAAGCACAAAATAAATGAATATTTCCATATACGTATAAAATAGGAGATAATGTGCATGAAACTGAAAATCGCCATTACATAGGTCACTTTTCTCTGTCAAAACTGTTCTGCTAGGCTATAATTCTTTCTGGTTTTCCTTCTGTGATTTTCTTTCCTTTCTTTTTTTCTCCTTTTTTAGAGGTGGGAAAATCCTATTCTCCCTCTTCTTTTTTATTTCTTAACTGGAAAAAATATGCATATTCTAGTAACAAATATGCATATTCATGCAAAACAAGTTCCTTTATTGATCATGTCCAAAAACATGTCTTAGTCTATGTCAGGAGTCCATTATCTCTATTAGAAGGTGGGTGTCAATGTTTCATTACTGGTCCTCTAGAACTATAGTTAATCATTGCAGTGACCAGAGTTCTTAAATCTTTCAAAGTTGTTTTTTTCTATAGTCCAGTCAAATTGACTTTCTTCCTTTTTACTGTTCCTTAAAAAGAACACTCTGTCACTGATCTCAATATTTTTGCATCCACTTTTCCTTCACATAACACGCCTTCTATCTTCAGTTTCTTTGAATTCTGAGTCTCCTTCTAGACTCATTTCAAGGCTATTTTCTTCATGAGGCTTTTACTGGTTCTCTTGCCCAGTATTAATTTTGTATACTCCTCTATGAATACATGCTTCTTTCCCATAGAACATAAGCTCCTTGAAAGCAGGAATGTTTTCATATCTGGTCTTTATATCTTCTGCACTAGATGCATAGTGGGTGCTCAATAAATGCTTGTTTATCACAGCTATCTTTGTTACTGGGGACTTCTGGTCTTTTTTCAACTGACTATGT
This sequence comes from Macrotis lagotis, assembly GCF_037893015.1. Classification (NCBI taxonomy): domain Eukaryota; kingdom Metazoa; phylum Chordata; class Mammalia; order Peramelemorphia; family Peramelidae; genus Macrotis; species Macrotis lagotis. The sequence goes on from NC_133658.1 coordinate 765,821,554, forward strand.
GTTATGACTTGTGCCATTGGACACTTGATTTTTATAGCACATGATGTCATAGATTCAGAAAAGATCAATTATTCAACAAGTCTGGGTTCAGAGCAGTGCTTGGGGAAGGATGGAAGGGAAGGAAAGAAAAGTATATTTTAAGGAGTCACTTCACTTATGAATGTGTGACTCCAGTTAATGGAGATAGTGAAAACCTGGGTCCTCATTCTGTTTTTGTCATTAACTAGCTCTACAACTTTGCTCAAGACATAACTGTTCTGGGCTTCAGATTCCTCACTTACAGAGTAAGGAGGTTGGGCTAGATGAGTTTTAAATTTCCTTCCAACCATAGCATTTTATTAATGTGGAAAAGTCTAGAACATCTTTTATACCCTTCTGCTCCCCTTCCATTTTTACTTTCTTAATTCCTCCCCCCCACTTCATATTTCTCCCTTTAGCATCCAGGTTCTATTTTCTTTCCCTCCAAAATGGCAGGTGGGTGTTGTCAGGCTGGAACCCTGGGGAAATCATTCCAGTTCATTGTTCATTGCCCACTTTAAGCTCTTGTTCTGAGACAATTGTTATTGTTTTGGAGAGATATGACTCATTGAGTAACATCCTTTAGAGGGGAGCTGCCTTTGAATGATGTATGGTCTTGAGGACACCTGATGTGTATTTAACTTTTTGCATGAGGGAGGGGAGTTAGACTTAGAAAATGGTCTGTGGTTTGGCAGAAATATTCAGTGAATTTAAGGACTCAGTTGAGAAATATAATTCTATGTAACTTTTTTTTCCCCTTTGGCAACATGAGGCAGATGTGATCTGGCTCCCATCTGTTTCCTGCTGTTGAAGAGAGAAACTAGCTTCATTTTTCTGAAAGAAGCACAGTTTTGCTTTAGATGGAAGGTCTCACTTCTCAATAGAACAGATAGACCCTCCTCCCTTCTCTGGTAACAAAAGTCACAAATGATTTTCTTTTTCTTAAAACAAATTTTATTCTTATATTTTGGTTTCTATCACTTTTATTTTACAATATATCTAACATCCTTTATCAAAAGAAAAGAATTTAGAAAAACTAACCAAAACATCAAAGAAGTCTGATACAATATTCAAATGTTTTGCACCATGGTCTCTCACTTTGGCAAAATGGGTGAGAAGCTGCCTTCACATGTCTCTCCTTTAAGGTCCAAGCTTAGTTACTATAATTTCACAGCATTCAGGTTTGATTGCTTTGTTTTTGTTCTTTCCATTTCTTATCTTGTAGTCTTTATATGTCTTATCTTCCTGGTTTTGCTTACTTCAGTTTCCTTCAGTTCACATAATGAACTATATTTATTGTATGTATTATTTACATGCTTCTCTGTATTTATTATGATCATTATTTACAATCATAGTAATATTCCAAAAATATTGGAATATTGGTTTTATGCAGCCATTTCCCAATGGAAGGGCATATACTTTGCTTTCAGTTCTTTTCTACTATAAAAAGTACTATTCTAAATATTTTCATGAATTTGAACCTTCTGGTCATGGACTTCCTTGGGATATGTATCCAGTAATGTAATATCATAGGAATTTCATTTGTGCATTTGCTTCTCTCATTTGCAGTTCAATTTGGACTGGAATGAGGTAAGGTGAAATCTTCATTGTATTGCCTTGCCCTGGTGTGGAATAGATATCTGATTCTGATCATTACCAGTTCCCTGTCTTTTACAAACCCTGAGAAATTAGGTTGCTTCCAAGTCTGATTTGTGATTTTTGAGTCTCTGCCAAAGTGGACTCAGGTACTTAGTATCTGCTTTATTACAAAATCCCTGGACCCTTCCCAGCAGATCCAATTGTCTGGACTCCCAATGGAGGAACCCAAATGACCTTTATCTTTTAGGATGACTGGGACTTATAGTTTTGTAGGGCACTCTATTGCTCTCTACATTAATATTTGCCTTCCACAATGCTCTTTACACGGGAGGACTACATCTTTTGAGGAATGTGTATTAGGTTTTATATCATGTAAAGTTTCAGACTCATTAGCCAAATTGTAAGTAAACAACATCATAAAACCATAAAGTTTTAGAACTAGAAAGACCCTTTGAGATCATCTCGGTCTTCAGATGAGGACACCAGGGCCTGCGGAGGCTATATAATAAGGGTGGAGGATAAAACCCATCTGACTAAATTCTGTCTCACAGTACTATATTTCACTTTCCAAGGATAGATGAGGCTTATGAAACATGTAGGAGTGATTTAGGAGCCAAGCTTAGTATTTTATATTTGGAATCAACTGAAGACATGAATGTGATGGGGGGGGATACAAGCTTGTCATGTAATGAGAGCAAAGCACTGACTGGGCAGCTTACATACCTCATAAGCATCTGTGTGAAGACAGAACAATGTGAGGAAACTCCAAAAAAACTGTTGGATACTAGTGGTTAATTCATGAGAAAGACAGGATGGACAAGTAGGATGTCAGTCTGTGAGGGTTTTGTGCAAGATATGCAAACTGAAGACACTTCACCCTTTTCCTTCTGACATGAGTATTAGAGTATTGAGTTGCTATTCCAAAGCCCTTCAATGTGAGTTGAACTTTTGTCCAAAGGTCAGAATCTTGACTGACACTGCACTGATGGCCTTAGGAAAACTTCACAGTCCTTGGGGAAAAGATTAAAAAGAAAATTAAGCCTAAAACCATTAGTGTGATTGCTATTTGCTTGAATTTTCAACAAATTCAGCCCTAGTTCTGTAACTGGAGAGTCTTTCATCATCATTATCATCATCATCATCATCATCATCATCATCATCATCATCATCATAGTAATTACAAAGAACCTACTGTGTGACAGGTTTATAAGCATTATCTCTTTTGGTCCTCACAACTCCTTTGGTCCTCTGGGAAGTAGGGTCTCTTATTATTAACATTTAAAAAAAAATGACAGAACTGAGGCAAACAGATTACGTGACTTGCCCAATGTCATACAAATAGTAGATGTCTGAGACCTCATTTAAACTCAACTCTTCTTGACTCCAGACCCTCCAAATATTGTCCCATGGAGCTACTTTTGTAGGTGGACTGTTTCTCAGGCTTTTCCTAATGGCTACTGTGGGAAATGGGTAGCTTGCCAAGAGTTACTAACTTATTTTAATGTTGCTATGATGTTTCAATCTGGGTTGAAGTAGTCAGATGTGTGTTGCCCTGCATATCTCAGAAAAATATCTGCTGTCTCTTTAATTACTAAAAAGTTTCACATCTTGGAGTGATGTCATCCCTTTTATTCACCCCTTTGTTTATTGCTATATTTTACAGGCTGCCACACCCTCTTTTTGTGTGTGAGAAAATATGCCTGATTTGTCCCCTTATCTTTTGCTTCTGGGGGAAGATCTCATGTTTTTTTCATTATTAGGATCATTTATTTCCTTGTGGGGCCACAGAACTAATTTTTAGAAGGTTCTTTCTATCTGTCAACCCCATTGCCTGCATGCATTAGATATCTCCCATTCCTTCTATCTATATAAGCTCTCCAGTCATTCTTTCTATTCCTACTTTAATGACCCCCTCCTTACCTTTCTCATTTGCTTGGGAGCTAAAAGAATCAAAAGTTTGAATTGCCAATGGTTCTTTTTTTTTTGCCCTATTGGAACTTAGATTTTACTAAGGGAATGTGCTATCTTTGCAGATAAGTATATATAAGCTACTTAGGTGGAAGATGGAGTAGGTCAATTTGCCTGAAACCAAGTGGACTTAGAAGAATAATGTTATTAGTCTGAAAAGATAGTGAAGTTTGGAGCCAGATTTTGAAGGGTTTTACATGCTACACAGGAATTTGTGTCTTTTGTTTTCATAGAGGCAGTTGGAAGTCACTGGAGCTTCTTGAGCAGAGGAGTGTTCAGATCTGAGCCTTAGGAATATCACTTTGGAACTGGACGTTGAATAGTTTGGAGTCCAAGATTCTTAGATTGGCATTCAAAATTCTCAACAATTGGGCCCGGGTTTAGCTTTCCAGTCTTTATCTCCCAACACTCTTCCTTTATGTATATTCAATACCATATCAACGGCTACTTGCTACTTTCACTCTAACCTGTATTTGTATGCACTCCCCCCGACTTGAGCCCAAGTTCAGTTTAATTCCTGACATCCTATAAGGCCCAATTCCAATGCCATTGCCCCTTTAGTCTCTCACACTCTGGACTGTAATGAATCTGTTATTATAAAGTCATTCACACACAGAAATAACTACTAAACCAGGTGAGGCATTTCTGTAACCGTAACCCTAAAGTCTATATGGGGGATTCCTACATTTAATAGCTCTGTGAATGTGGAGAACACCTATTCCCCTGAGCCTTGGATTGCTCTTCTGTAAAATTAAAGGTGGAGAAGATAGCTTCTAAGTCTTCTAAGTCTTTTTTCAGCTCTCAGACTTAGAATCTTCATTTTGTTGAAGTTTCCAACTGTAATGGGACAGAGGCAATAGAAAAAATTTATATAACTTGGGGGAGATTCAATGATTGTCTGTTAACAAGGATTTATTAAGTTATTTCTATGTATTTTAGGCATTATGTTAAATATATAGGTATATAAAGGACATAAAGAAGTACTAAAACATAGTCCCTGTTTTGAAGTATCTACATTCTAATGGACAATTGTATGTATACACACATACACTCAATAAAAAAAAAATTATACCTCTTTTTTGTTACTACCCACTGTAGAGGCATAGAGTATTTATAGTAGCACATGCATTTGCCATTGTTCCATGGGTTATAGCATTTTCTGACATTAATATATCTATTAATATCAAGAGAAGCAACTTGTCATAATTGATAGAATACTAACCATAGAATAAGTTCAGATTTCATTTTTGACTACTAATTGTGTGTGACCACGGATGTCAGTTTCCTCACTTGTAAAATGAGGGGTTTGAATTAGATGACTTCGAAGTTTATTTGCACCTCAAAGCTGATGACCTTATTTTAAAAAAGGGCTACTTGATAATTTCTCTGGATGTCTTTTTAAAAAAATTCTTTATTTTTATATCACTTTTACTTATAAGTAGACTCTTCTCTCCTCCCCTCCCTTGAGAACTATTTCTTATAACAACAAAAAGAGGACTAGGGAAAAAGCAATTTAACAAACTAATAAATTAAATGTTCTATATTAATGATTCTCCATCTTTGTAAAGAAGAGTACAGTTTGTCATTTCTTTGACATAATTCTACAATATTCAGTTTTTTGTTATTTCATTTATATTGCTGTGGTTATTATATATGTTATTTTTTGAATTATTCTTCATTTTCTATCAGTTTATATATATTTTCTCACTTAATTCATATGTTTCATTTCTTACATTGATGTAATATTCCATAATATGTATGTACTACAATTTGTTTAGTTTTTCTCTAATTAAATGATACCTTCTATATCTGTTCTTATAGCCCCTAAGAAGATATAAAATGTTAACTTCATGTAACCTGTACATTTCAGTGGCTCTTTGGGAAAGGGGAAGAAGGGAATAAGCATTTATATTGTGTTTGCTGTGTGCTAGACTTTGTGCTAACCATTGTAAAATCATTATCTTATTTGATCCTCAAAATAACCTTACTATAACTACCCTCCCATCCCTTTTAAAATTGAGGCAGATGGTAGTTCAGTGACTTGAACAGGATCACACAACTAGTAAAGTATCTGAAGCCAGATTGTTGACTCAAGACCCAAGACTCTATCCACTGCACTACCTAATTTTACCAGACTGACTGTCTCAAAATGGGCCCTAAAATCTTCAATGTGTTAGAGCCACTTTCTGGTTTCCTTTAAATATATTCCTGATTTGGGGCGGCTAGGTGGCACAGTGCATAGAGCACCTGATTTGATCATTGGCTCCTTCAGGAAGTTTTTATTACCTATCCTCTGTCTCTTTTCTTGCAAGCATTTAGGTAAGAATCACATATTAGGTAGGAAATCTACTGTCCCTGATAGTTTCCCCTACTTCCAATTTTGTTTAAAAACAACCTTTATTGTACTCTGGTCTTCAGCTTGACAGCATCATTCTCTTCTCTCCATGAGGAATCATATCATATTATCCTGCTTTCACTTCAGTGATTGTCTGGCCCGAATCTTTGACTGGTAATGAATATCTTCCTGCTGGGCTTGTTATTACACTCATTTCTTTCTCCCCCAGTCTCAAAGATGAATCATGGAAGTGTCCTCCTCCCAAGAGAAATATTGCCACTAATGACTCCCTTTACAGAAAAATTTCTGAAGGGAGAAAGATCATACAATTTGCAGCACATATATATTCTCCTTGCCAGAGCATTTTCCTTTTAACACCAGGATGACTCCTTCCTAAGGCCATATCTTAACTAAAACCTCAGCACTAGAAGGGCTTTTAAATTCAGTTGTCACATATTAAGCTCTTAGTGCATGCAAACCAACTGATCAACATGTTAAGCTCCTTTAGTATGCTAGATACAATGTCCCATAAATGCAAAGACAAGGCTCAAAGAGTGGTCATCTCATGAGATTTATATCAGAGTGGTGTGTTTGTTGTGTATGTGTGTGTATGTGTGTGTGTGTGAGTGTGTGTGTGTGTGTGTGTGTGTGTGTCTGTGTTTGCACCTGTGTGTTTCTGTATATGTTGGAATGGTGGGGAAAGCAATATATGGAAGCAGGAGAAGAGGATATGACATATACATGGATAAAATTTTCTTTTCAACCATTCCTCTGTGTGATCTCAGCTTTCTTTATCTTCCCATCCTGTCTGTGGTTGACAAGGTTTCACTTAAATCAGAGATGTTCAGACTTTCTCATTCCACCTCCTCTTCCCCACCTTCATTCTTAAGCTGCCCCTCCTCCCCAAGGATTTCTTGTTGCCATCACTAATCATTGTATGAAGACATTCCTAAACCAGATTAGATTTACTTGGCATCCTTGATCAATCTGAAGATTGAGTGAGACGGAAAGGGTGCCTGAAGGCAGAAGGCTCAAAGTTGGCTTCTTTACTTACTGAAGCATTTGTGTGTGTGTGTGTGTGTGTGTGTGTGTGTGTGTGTGTGTGTGTAGGAGTTTTAGTTAATATTAGCTGTTTGTGGGAGTCCCCCTTAAGTAGTCTAAAACACAGTAATTTGAAGTGATATAACTAGCTCAATGGAACCTCCCTCTAATGAGAGCAGATTTCCCTTACTAATACATGTTTTACCCAAGCACTGGTAAAACCAGATCATAGCATACTAGATCTAGAACTAGAGGAGAACTGTACATGTCTCTCTCCATATGTGTGTGTGTGTACAAAGCTGTGAAGTTATACTTGGCAAAGTATGATCATCTTGTTAATGCTGCAGTATGAGTTCAATGATAGGTATTTTGGATACAAATCAAGAAGTTATATATAGCATCAACCAGCACTTGCTTCAGATGAAACCTTAACAAAAATTTAGGCTATCCCAAAAGTCTTAGTGTAGCTTTAAGATATTAAAGCTTAAATAGCTTAAACTTGAAAAATTTAAAGTTGCATTAAGACTTTTAGCTCATCCCATGCTAGGTCAGCATGTGGTTAGTAAAGCCATTTTAGTCATTTTTTAAAAATTGACTTTTAAAAGCGTGACATTAAGGAGTAATTGGCTTTATTTAATAAAGAATTCTTCAGTTTTGGTAGTCTTTTTCCCCCTGCCAGATTTTTCTTGTAGCATTGGCTGTTAATTGGAAAGAAACCTTGGTCATGAATTTGTGCCAGTACAATAAATTTCAATGTATTGACAGGTATAAAAATAAAGACCATATTCATGTATTCCTTCTTTTATACATCAAACATTTATTAAATTGTAAACTAATTATTTATGCAAACATTAACACAAATAAAACAAAAAATAGGACAACACAACAGTCTGCTCTAATAATTCTAGTAGCAATTTCTGGGATTAAGATCAGGCAGATGTTTAAAAAAGAAAAAGAAGAAACTGAGACATGACATAAACCATAAACTAAGTATCTACAAACAAAAATGCTTATATTCCTTGTGTGGGCAAAAGGAAAAATATGCTGGTGAAGGGAGAGTGACACTTTACAGGTGAAAGGTGAATCAGAGGGGGAAGTACAACATAGCCAGAATGATAATTTGGCAATGACGGAGAAAGTGTAGGTGTGAGCACTATGACTAATAATGTAATAATTCTTGTAGCCAATCAGAATAGAATTTTGAAACATGTTGTTTTTGTGCTTTTATTTTAGGTTTTTTGTGTCTAGTCATAAGCTGATTATTGATTATTTCCTACATTGGGGACTTAAGAGCAGAGAACTTGTCTTACTCCCCACTCCCCAATAGAGATAAAGAATAAGGACAATAAACTGTCATGTCTTAGATGCTAGAGGATTCCAGTTGGCACAGAACAAGAAGAAGGGTTGTTTTAGGGGCAGGTTTCTAAGAGTATGTGAAGCACAACTATGTCCTTTAAAATTGCTAGTTTCCCTATGCATTTCAAATATTGTTTGATTTATAGAAATTTATTTTACATATAGATTTTCAGGAGCATGTCCATTGCATGGAAGGATATATTTTGGAAAACCTTTTATTTATATCTCTTGATTTTGGATTACTTTTATTTCCAAGTAAATCTCCTGGTTCGCCTCCTACTTATCATATTGCTTCTTCTCAATCTCCTCTGCTGGATTCTCATCTAGGTCTAGTTCTTTAAAAGTTAGTGTCTCACAAGGTTCTTTCCTGGGCCTTCTTCTCTTGTTCCTCAAAACTGATTCACTGAGTGATCTTATTAGCTCCCATGGATTTAATAACCATCTCTGTTAATGATCTCAAATCTATGAATTCTGCTCCAGTCTCTCTGCTGACTTTCAATGTCACATGTCCAGCTATCTTTCTGACCTGGATAGCCATCTTATACATATGTCCAAAGTCATTTTATATATCTATCCAAAACTGAACTTGTTATCTCTCCCCCTGAACATTCCCCTCCCCTGTTTTCTCTATTACTATTTTTTAAATTTTTTTTTTTTTTTTAGGTTTTTGCAAGGCAAAAGTGTTAAGTGGCTTGCCCAAGGCCACACAGCTAGGTAATTATTAAGTGTCTGAGACCGGATTTGAACCCAGGTACTCCTGACTCCAGAGCCGGTGCTTTATCCACTGCACCACCTATCCACCCCTCTCTATTACTATTGAAGGCAACATCATCCTCCCAGTTCCTCAAGTATGACCTAAGAATCATCCAAGATTCCTCTTCCTCATCACCAGTCCCCAACCTATGTCCAATCTATTGACAACACCTGCTGAATTCAATTTTACTTCATCTCTTGAATGAATTCACTTCTCTTTTCTTACACTGCCATTAATTACCCTGATGCAGGCCCTTATCAACTCACACTGAATCTTTCAAAGATATCTGGTTTATATGGGTGGGTATCCCTTTCAATTGAAGGTCTCAACCATTCTTCCCCTTAGCCACTTTCTTGCTGAGTTGCATTACCAAAACATTCATTACTTTGAAGACAGTCTGATAATAAGCCTTATTGATCTTAGCTAGCTTTGACCTCCGATGAGCTTTTCCAACTTGGAAAAACCAGAGTTTGTACTCTAAACTAGCAAAGCTTTCAAGAGCTCAAAGGACACCTTCATATAATGAAAAGGCCTCAGAGTCAAATGAGTGAAAGAGTTAGAAATATGGTATAAACTGTTATCTTAAACCACATTGATATACTCACAAAATCCACTTGGGGAAGAATTCTATGGAAAATAATTTTAACTAATATAAATTCTTATCAAAGATATCTTGTAATCTTAATTATAATCTGTGATTATATGAGATGGTAACTTACTATATTCAGATAACCTTGTAGGAAAAGTTTCTAAAATACTTTGATTTTGTACTGTACTTTTGACTTTGTAGCATTTTCCCCACAGATAATTTTACAATAAAGTAAAAAACCCAAACCTTTGTGAAAGGGAAAATAGGTATTGTTATTTCTGTTTGATAGATGAGGAAACTGAAAAAAGAGAAAAGTTAAGGGATTTTCTTAAGATCACAAAGCTAGTTTTATACAAGATTTCAAACTTAGGTCTTCTGACTATGCACTCTATCCATTATAACATATGTAGTGAGAATTCACAGTTGATAAAAGTTCATTAAGTTATTGGTGTGTACAAAAGACTTGACTGGACTTTCTTATGAGCCCAATCTTTATAGAATTCCTAGAGACTCTTCTCTGAACTGTTTAGAAGGAAAGTCACTATACCAAATGGGAATCCATGCTCAATATAAAAGTTTGCCACCGTGTGTTCCTTTTACTTTGTGAGATATATTTATTGCATACACTGTAATTGGATAGCTGTATCCTTCCAATGAGAGTTACTGTAGTTTGGACGAGAGTATATCTATCAGTGAAGAAGTAGAATTGAGTTTCTCTAGGGAAGGAGGAGGGAAGGAATTATGAAGAAAATTTGAAAGTTGGTAGGACAAGATAATTACTTAATAAGACAAGGGGAAAGGAAGTTGAATATGATTATCAATAAGTTCATAATTAAGAACCTGATAACTTCAGAGACAAGACCCCTATAAGCCATTGTCCAGGAAGATCATTAGAAAGAATGATAAAGGACTGATAGGATAAAAAGCAGGGTGAATTATGCAGTGACCTCCATAGAATGTTCAGTGTTTATATTTTTGACATGGCCAAATGATTGCTATCTATGCTTAGAATATAGCTGGTTTTCCTCCTAGAAGAAAAGATAAAGATGATCAAAGAATTTTTTCCCTTTCTAGATTATCAGGGAGAGTAAAGATTTCCTTTTTAAACAACAGAAGGGCTTCAGAAATAAAAAAATAGCCCCCCCCAAAAGACAGAGAGGAGGCCTGACCTATGTCAGGAGGCTGGAAGGTGGAAAAATGTGACTCAGAGGAAAAAGGGAATTAGGGCGACTCATCACTTGGAGCTAAGTAACAGCTATGTGACTTTTCTTGAAGATAAGGGAGATGGGCCCTTTGAAAAAGAAGCAATTGCTTGCTCTCTGGGGAATGGTATGGATACACAGATTATGTCAAATGGGAATACATTCAGTAAGGATTTAAGAAAGGAGAGATCATTTTAAGTGTTTAGTAACTCCCTGATAAAAGGTGTAAAATAAAGCAGCTAACCTGATAACAATAATAGAGAAGTTAGTCACCTTCCTAAGATTGTGAATCTAAGATGAAAATGACAACTTTCTAAAATTTGTCAGATTAGATGACTCTGCTTTCCATATCTGATGAATTATGTGGGCAGAAAAGCCATACAACCAGATAACAGGTGCCTAGACAAGAAATTCAAGACTTGAGAATAAATGATATTTTCATCACTGCTGCCTATCAAAATCAAGGCTTCAAAAAAGAGACTTGGAACAGAAATCATTGATTAAGAAGATATTTGACTTAAAATTCTGGATATTGATTTGAAATAAAGGGTTGCTAAATATCTGGTTGAAAGATGGAATTCATCTAACAAAAAAAATCGTACTTGCCTCTAATCTTGCAGAGCTAATAAAAAGAACCTTAAACTAGATATGAAAAAGGGAGTGGTAGAGAGAAAACCAGGTACAAACATTCATTTACCTAGAAACTTAAAGAGTAGCCATAATTTAGGTAGAAAAAAAGAACATATAGAAGTAAAAAGGAGAGTAGGGACAGGGTATTTATTAAGAATTAAGAAGATACATTCAAATAGAGAAATTCAAGAAATAGTTAAGATATTAAAGATAACCAGAAATTCATAGGAGACAAAAATCCAAGAAAAAGAGCCTATGATAAAATTTGGCCTTGTATATTTGTAGTGTCTGAGATTAAGCACAGTGAAGTAGAGATTTTAATGCAGGAAGAAATTTGACCTTTGTTTGCTACGAAGAAATACTTTGACCAAGACTCTCTGAAACATGTTGGGATTAGAGCCATGATTAGAATAAAGCTCTATAAAGGTATACTTATTTAAAAGAAACAGACAGAGAAAAAGTGAAACGAAGAGCAGGGAATTATACATTAAGAAGATATATATAATTGAGGAAATCCAATAATGGATAAGGAAATATGGTGGAAGTGAAAATTAGTGAAGATAGAAACAGAAATGACAGTGACTTGGTATTATGTAGTAGACCATCTTAGCAGAAAGAGAAAAATAGATGAGACATTTGAAAAATGTTTCACAACCCTTACAGAGAGGCATTAGATAGTAGTGATAGGGAGCTTTCTTTATTTGACTGCTGGAATTCTCTGCCAAAAATAGCGTAACTAATAATTTCTTGTCTTACCTTAATTATAATTTTGTCCTTCAAAAGACTGAAGAACCAGTGAAAAGAACCACTATTATAGATCTGATTCTCACACACAAGGAAGAACAAATTTTGAGGCTGGGAATGATGACCTGTGATGGTCTCTCCAAAAAGAGAAGAAACTTGGGAATATTATTAAATTTACTCTAGGTTTTTAGAGAGCAGATTTAAAAGGGTTGAAATGGATTGGTAGAATCATATGGATTAAACACAAGAATAATGACAAGAACTCAAAACTTAAATTCTATGTATAAAAAGAGAAATCTTTCCAATGAAGAGGGAGTTGTCTAAATATCAATGTAAAAAGATAAGAACTCATCAGACCAGAGAAGAGTGATATAAGGAATGAAGAGCTGTTCTTGGAATCCAAGATTCTATTTTTCTTCCCTTCCTACTTCCATGAGATGGTAATCAATCAGATATAGGTTATACATGCACAATCATGTGAAACATTTCCCTAGTAGTCATTTTGTGCAAGAAGATTCGAGTAAAAGCAAAAAAAAAAAGATAGAAAAAGTGAAAAATAACATGCTTCACTCTTTATTCAATCAAATCACTCTGTATTAAATCTTTGTAGGCAAATAGTTATGTTTCATCATTAGTCTTTTGAATGGTCATGTATCATTGTATTGCTGAAAGTAACATTCATAGATTTTCCATCATATAATTGTGGTTGTGTACATCGTTCTCCTTTTCTGTTCATTTCATTTCATATCAATTCATGTAAGTCTTTCCAGGTTTTTCTGAAATCATGCTGCTTCAACGAACATTTCTTAATGTTGTTTGAAATAACAAATTTAAAGACATGGTGGCTGCCATTATGGAACTTTTACTTTAGTGAATAGATATGACTCACATACAAATTACTCTAATGCAAAATATTGCTTCACAAGCCTAAGACATTAAAGTCAAGGTTGGTCTAATTCAATCCAATTATTTATGAAGTACTAAGAGGTAGGGTGTGGAACAGAATGTATGAAAAGTCTTAAAGATGGGGAAAGTGTAGAACATGCATGGAGGACAGTGAATAATTGTTTGTTTTGACAAAGTATAGAATGGAAGAGAATAGTATCAAACAAATATCATTTACTTTAAAGAGCTTTACATAGGTCTGAAGTTTTGCAAGGCATTTTTAATACATTATGTCCATGGATTTATAGACAATGAAAATGAGATGTTGTAACTTACCCAATTACTGCTAAATGTCTGCTGTGGGATTTGCACATTTTGACCTCAAGTTCAGTACATCATTCAGTATTCTATACTAGACATCCTCAATAATTAGTAACATATCTATATAATAGCAAAGTGTATAATACACTTTGGTGAGGGAGATAATACAAATATTTTCTTAAGCTCACACACATAGTAAGTGTCAGATTCTGTTGATTCTGAGTCTAAGACTTTTCAATAGATGGTGTTGCCTCTTGGTGCCAGGACGAAGGTTCTTGAATATTAAGGAAAGGAGTTTGAAGACTTTCTCTCCCTAGTCCTTGGTCCTTTCCCCACCATTTATAAAATGATCTCTAACCTCCTTTCAACTTTAGGATTCTGCACTTTTGTGACTTCCTGAGATTTCTTTGAGCTAACCTTAGATGCTATGATTAAAACAATAGCATGATTTGCTTATTATTCCTTTTGAAAGTGACAGGGCAATTAGCTATCTAAAACCCTTTTTAGTTTCTTATGAAGCACAAATAAATAACTGTAATCGATCCATATATAATTCCATGGACCAGTAGGGAAGAAACTGGTTTTAAGTCCAGAGATCCTGGCTCAAGGAACAGTGAGGTAGTTTTGGTCCCAGACACTTAACTAGATGTATGATCCTGGGCACCTCACTTAACCCTGTTTATCTCAGTTTCCTCATATGTAAAATGGAGAAGGAAACAGCAAACCATTTTAGTATCTCTGCCAAGAAAACCCCAAAATGGATCATGAAGAGTTGGACACAACTGAAAACTGACTAAATAACAATTCCTTATTTAATTACAGGATGTTATCCAATAAGCTAAGCTTTACTCAAAGTTTCCTCAGATGTAAAATTTAAGGTTAAACCAGATAACCTTTAATGTCTTTTAAGTTCTAAATCTATGACTTATAATACTTAAATTGAGCAGATATATTTCCCACAAATAATCTTAAAAATTCTTAATCTTTTTCTTTGACAAGAACTTTGCTGTAAGGTTTTTGTCAAGAAAGATGATTTAGTTTTTAAAAGAGTTCATGATGCATATTTTGCAATATTATGTTGTATTGTTTACATTTGCCTCCATTCCCCCCCCACAAAAAAAAAACATCAATGCAGGCCTATATATTCCTGACTTTTTTGAAAGTTGATTTAAAAAATTCACTCTTTATAATTGTTATAAATTGGATGCTCAGGATTTGATGGTAGCTAGTGATTTCTAAGAAGGTTATTCAAAGACTTAAATCAGCTCTAAGGGGATACATGGAAATCATGAAGAAGAAATGGGAACATTTTAATGCACAGGATGGATTAAAAAGGAGAAAAAGAGAGAAGGCAAGGTAGCTATTTTATCTTCTAAGCATATACTAACTTCTTATAGAGAAATAAAATAAGAGTGATACTTAAAATTGTTTAAATTAATAATAGTCTTTTCCAAATTAGCTTAATTGTCCTATTTCAGCTCTATAGGAAATAAGAAAATGCTCAATATGATCACATAGGGAGAAAGCCATATTTGAAGCATTTCTTATTCCTTTACAGAGGGCCAATTCATCTCCCCTCCCTATTAAGTAAGGGCTTTCTTCTTTGGATTTCTGCTTTGTGGATTGAAGAATTGGGCTCATTGCCCTTGAAAGACTGATTGTTGTAATTGAGAGTCTTTGCATTCATAGCAACTCTCTAAGGTAGGTGCTGAAATTATTCTTCATCTTAGGGAGAGACTGTCTTGAACTGAAATTACCTCGGTCTGTTCTGGAGCTGAATTTATTACGCTTAGGGATTTCATTAATGCTTTTCATACTGGGCAATTGAGGATGATTGCTCTCAGAAACAAAATTCTAACGTAAGAATGGCAAAGTTAAATTGGAGGTTGACAGTAGAGCACAGTGTGTTGGGAATGTGGTTCAGACTCAGAAAATATACAGAAGGCAGAGATTAAGATGGAGGATGGAGGTAGGCTGTCTAGAGTCAGAGAATACAAAGAAACCAGAGATTAAAGCCAAAGAAAAGAAAGCCTGAGATTAGGGTCAGTTATAAGGAGACTTTGAGACTGAAGCAACCTCTGCCTTAGACAGGAAACTTACTATAGTCTTTGTCCTGTAGGAGAAATCAGTAATTGGGTGTAGCTACCATAGAATGAGAGGCCAGTGTAGTGGGTGTCACATTAGGGTACAGAAAGTAGGTTCCCTTTCTTGAAGTGGATAGTGGATGATCAAAAATAGTGGCAGATCCTTGTCAATATGTTTTGCGTGTGATTTAGCTTCTCTAAGGTGATAGAATTTGTCTCTCTCTTTGGCCAAATCCTTAGTTAAAAGGCTGTGTAGGAAACTCGTATGCCTACAATCAGAATGATGCTGATGTCAAACAGTGGATATGATATGTGCCCAATCTTATATATAAGAATTGCTCATATATAAATTGTTTCATTATTAAGATTCTTATTTTAACGTAGACATTTTGGATAACTGAATGAAAATTTTAATTAGGAAATGCTATAGATACTGGGAAGATCTGGCTTATTTTGGTGAGTCATTTTTATTATGATGATAGTTGTTTAAATATAATTCTGGAGATAGTTTTAGTGACAACAAATTACTGGTGCCAGTATATGCCACTACTAAGAGTCAAAAATTATTTACTCATACTCATAGAGGGAGACCAGTATGAATTAGTCACAGGATAAAATTATAGAATACTTAAGAAAAAAATATAGTATTGCTAGTGTTCAGTATTCATATAGAAACTTGAACTTGATGTCAACAAAAACTGTTTCCAAATATGCCTTTTTTTCAAAGATTTGTTTTAATGACTTAGTAAAATTAAATTCAGCCATTTGAAGAGCTACCTAATAATCAGAGTGGTCCAGGGAAGGATTGGATTATTTATGAAGTCATCAGTTTCCAATTAATGGAGGTGAGGAGAGTTTGAATGTGAATAACTATTTGCCCAGGATGCTGTGGAAGGTTGGTTTACCTTTCATATCTTCTATATTTATCTTGTATATTTTGATTTACATGTTATTGACCAATTCCTACTTTTCTTAGAATGTGAGCTCCTTGAAGGCAGAACCTGTTTTTGTTTTTTCTTTATATTCCCAATATTTAGCATAGTCTCATCTTGGCACATTTTAAACATTTAATAAATGCTTGCTGATTGATAGGCTTAAAGTCTTATAAAAGGTTTAAGATCTATCTCTTAAGGATAAATGATAAAAACTTTTCTAAACTTGTCAGTAATAACAGTACTAGCTCTTGTTTCTATTGAGTTTTGGAGTGTGTTCTTAACTCACATGGGTCACCATGAGATAGGTATTATCAGACTTTTAGTACAAATGAGAAAAATGATGTTGAGCTTTTGAGTGACTTGCTGAAGGACTGCCATTTAAGCTGGTGATACAGAATCAGAGATTGGGAGGAATTAAAAAAGGTCAAAATCTATTATACTTCCAAACAAGAATCTCTTCTATCCACAAAGTGGTCATCCAATTTTTGTTGAAGGCCTTAAGTAAGAGGAATTCAGTCTCCTAAGGCAACTATGGCACTTCTGGTTAGCTCTAATTATTGGGAGGTTTTCCCCAATATCAATCTTCAGTTTTTCTCTTTTGTATTTATAGTTTTGTAGTTTTTTTATTCTGTTCTGCCCTTGGGGGTCAAGCAGAAAGTTTAATCTCTCTACCCAGAGAGACTTTCAGATACTCTATAATAGTTATGTTCCTTCTTCTATCATCTAAGTGTTTTTATTTCCAGGCTAAATCATTCTGTTTCTTTTAATCAGTTCTCACATGGCACCATTTCAAGGTTGTTCACCAGTCCTTTTGTTTTACTCTGAATGTCATCTAGTTTTTTCAATATCTCTTCCTAAAATGTGACATCCTGAACACAATACTACAGTTATCTCTTCCACAAGACTTATCCCATTGTGATTTCAATATATCTCAGGTTGGCATAAGAAATTGAGAATTTGGGGGGAGTTTTGTGGAAGCCAGTATATGAAGGACAGTAGCTAATACAGATATTTAACTCAAATTTTACAATAAGGTACTTTAAATACTCCTTAAAAGAAAAAGAAAAAATCAGCCTTTCCCTAGTATGAAAGGAGAGCCAAAAATTTTATGTGGTTTTTCTAGATTTCAGGGATGGGAAGGGACAGTACCTTTTCCCCTAATCCCTGTGATGTGCAAGGGATAATTGTATACTCTTTGATGTTTTATTTTTTTTTATTTTTATTTTTTTTAGGTTTTTGCAAGGCAAACAGGGTTGGGTGGCTTACCCAAGGCCACACAGCTAGGTAATTATTAAGTGTCTGAGACCAGATTTGAACCCAGGTACTCCTGACTCCAGGGCCGGTGCTTTATCCACTATGCCACCTAGCCGCCTCTTATTTTGTTTTTTTTGGTGAAGTTATCAGTGTTAAATGATTTGTCCAGGATAACATAGCTAGTAAATGTCTCAGGCTAGATTTGATATCTAGATAATTATTACTTGTCTGAGGTCGAATGTGAACTCCTGACTCCAGGGTCAGTGCTTCATCCATTGCTACACCTAGCTGCCCCCTACTGCATTACCTAGCTACCCCTAAGCACAGAATTTCAATCAAATACTCTTGAAACAGAACAATATGTTATTTTCAAAGCAGACAGGGATAAAGCTCTGCTCTAATATAATTGGGCCTTGGCTTCCCATATGCTTTAATAGACATCATCTCTAAGGAAATACCCATTGCAGAATGGGCTTTTTGGCTCCCAGGAAAAATCATTTGCTAATTTTGACCTTACAACTAAAAAACACAGAAAAAAGCAGTTTTCCACTAACCAACATTGCCCCATTCATATGTGGAAACCATTGGGCACAGTAAATGAAGAGATTCTGAGTGCTGTAGATAAAATCATTTACCTTGGCAGTATATTTTCCAGGGATGTACACATAGATGATGAGGTTGATGCATGCTGGTTCGATGTTTGGGAAATTCCAAAGGAAAGCATGAGAGAGAAGGGATATCAAGCTATCTACCAAACTGCGAAACCTGGACAGTCTACTAGCACCATGCTAGGAAGTTGAAATCCTTGCATCTTAGGAAGATTCTGAAGATCATCTGGCAAGATAAGTTGCTGGATAGTGAAGTATTTTCTCTAGCTGAACTGCCAAGTTTTTTATCTCTACTGAGCAGAGAGTATAATCCGAATGGTCTGGACATGTAGCCCAAATGCTAAACATATGTTTGTCTAACAGGTTTGCCCAACCCACTCACTACCTTGTTGTGCTCAGTTGGTGGTGCAAGTTGCATTGTGGTCATGAATGGGTATTGAATTCTGTTTGTTGCCTTTTGTGGGTTTTTGTTGGATGATGTGTCCAAGAAGCGCTGAAAAGTTGACCCTATAGAGAACTCATAAAAGACAAGCACTCATATGAGGCCAGAAGAAATAATTCAATTCAAAGACACTCACAAGGTCTCTCTGAAGACCTCTAGAGGCATGGGAGAAGTTGTCACAGGACCACATGGCTAGCCCACATCAAAGAAGGCTCTGGGTGCTCTATGAGCAAAGCAGAATCAAGACAAAAAGCACAAAGGAAACATGAGAGGTGAAAATTTAGAGACATCTCCATCCCAAATGTTCAAAGGGACTATTTGTGTTTGACCTGGAGGGGAGCCTTCTCAACTCATATCACACTGAACCTTTATATGGTTGAACCCCAACATCTGATGTCCCTTCTAGTATGAACAACTTGAATAGACATTTCCAGGACCTTCAAACTCCAAAAGAAGATTCAGCTCCCAAGAAAAACCTTGAGGACTAAGTCAGTTGAACACATTTTGGTTGTTTTTATTGAACTTTGGGCCCTTTGCCATGGATGTAAATTCCTCAGTTCTTTGAAAGGGGAAGGTCAGAGCCACCCAGGATTTGTTGTTATGGTTAAAGTCACTGTTCTAAAATCACTGGGGGCCTTTCTAATTTGGGCTGTGATTTTTCTTCATGGTGTTAGGAGGTTTATGTTACATGCATCTGGCAGGAAGTTCCTGCGCTTTGGCAAAATAACACCTGGGAGATTGTTTTTGCAATTGATAGGGGCTGTGATGGAGCCTCCTGACCTCCTGGAGCTCTGCATCCGCTGCAAGGAGACAGAGCAAGAGCTTCATGGCCCCAGGCAGTGGAAGGGGGAGGCAGCTGGCCAGACCTGTCTTTGACCTCCAGCTTCCACTTAGTTTTTCGTGGAAGTTAAGGGGGAAGGGAGAGTAGTTTGCTATGATGTTCATCATCATCTCAGGATCAGAGAGTGGAAAGAAAACTTGGAGCACAGCATGACTGTATAAAAATGAAATAAAAATAAAAAAAGGCTGAGGGTGCTTTTTCTTTTTCTCTTCTTATTGCATGAAATGGAATAAATTCCTTAAGGGCAAATGCTCTCTTAGAGGCAGCTATGTAATACAGGGGATAGGTTCCTGGGTCTGGAATCAGGAAGACCTGAGTTCATAGGCATCTTCAGATACTTCTTAACTGTGTGACCCTGGGCAAGTCACTTCACTCTGTCTCAGTTTTCTTTTGGAAAAACTCAAGATTTTTCTTGGGAGCTGAGTACCTTCTTCTGGAGTGTGAAGGTCCTGGAAATGATGTCTATTCAAGTTGTTCATACTAGAAGGGACATCAGATGTTGGGGTCAAGACCAGTGCAGTGAAGTGGGGATAATAATGGTTCCTACCTCTCAGGGTTGTTATGAGGACCAAATGAGATCATTTTTTATAAAGGGCTTAATATATATATATATATATATATATATATATATATGTTATATAAATGGTAGCTAATGTTACTTATTTCTATATTCCTCTCAATGGTTAACAAATAGAATAAGCACCTAATTTTTGTTAAATAAATATTGACTAATCAGTAAAGAAGCATTTATTAAACCTATGTACCAAACATCAGAATTGGGGATACAAAAACAGGTGAAATGGGAGAGCTATTATAGATACAGATATATACAACATAGACTCAAGGTAATTCTATAAAAGAAGATGCAGGCATTGGTAAAGGAGGGATTAAGTAGAGAAGTTTTTTTTTGATCAGAGTTTTGGAAAAAAAACTAAAAATTCTAAGAGGTTGAGGTGAGATAGAAGAGCATTCTATTACTTTCAGCTGTGTGAATTAAGCAGTTTAATTATTATAGCCTCAATTTTATGGACAAAGAAACTGAGGCTCTGAAAAGTTCTTCCTTCCTTTCATCACATAGTTAAAGAGGACAGAACTGGAATGTGGGTCTCCATTTCTGGGACTCCCTTTGTTTATGAATTATTGGTTAAAACTGAGAGGATGATAGATGGTGTTCTGATATTTAGGAAAATAAGCAAGTGGCATGATTGTGTATCACATGTTGCCAAGGGCAGTGAGAAGAGAGGCCCACCTGAAAGAAGGATATGCATCTGGAGTTTTGTCATATTATGGAGGTAGGAAAGGACCAGATTATGGAAGACATTGTAATACAGACCAAGAAGATGGGACTTAATACAGTAGGCTGTAGGGTATCTTTGTAAGGTTTTCGATCACTGAAGGAAACAAAATGAAAACAATATTTATTAATAAGGACTAGAGTGGTATTGGGGCAGCTAAGTGGTAAAATAGAGAAAGCACAGACCCTGGAGTCAGGAAGAGCTGAATTAAAATTTGACATCAAACACTAAGTATATGACCATTAAACTTCTGTTTGTCTTAGTTTCTCATCTGTAAAATGGGCAGGCACTACAGAAGGAAATCACAAACTATTCTAGTATCTTTGCCAAGAAAACCCTATGAACAAATCTATAGGATCAGAAAGATTTGGACAGGACTGAATAGTGGAGATACAGCAAAAGCAGTAATATGCCAGACAAGTTGAAGGAGGAAAGGGACTTTTCTGACAGATTCTAATGTCTTTCAGAACTGAGCAGAATGAAGACATACTCAGAGTACATTCTCAAATAGCACTGTGGTACAGTGAAAAGTGCCCTGACCTGGAAGGACCTGGGTTCAAATCCTATCTTCTGATGGTTATTGCCTATGTGACCTTGAGCAAGTCAGTTAAGTTTTTGTATATGTGTCATTTTCCTTAACTGTAGAAGGTTAGACCAGATGACATTTCAGGTCACTTCCAGCTTTAGATCAATCTTTGATCCTAGGAAATTATTCAGGGCTGTTTGCCTTTTCAGGATTTTTGGAGTCAAACCAGTTAGCAGTGGGAGAGAAGGTCAGAAAAGGTCATCAGGCTAGTTGGGAGTCTTTTATTTCTTCTGGCCCCCTCTGAGGTTGTTTAGAGTGCAAAAAAGTTAATTGTTTCCCTGGGTGAGAGTTTCCTAGTTGGGAGAAAGATGAGGATCCCTGTTACTATACTAATGAGAAAGAAAAAAGAGCCCAGTTTAGGATAACATTGCCTAAAGGCTTCTGGTCTTGTAACAAAGAAAATAGCAGCATTGAACTGTCACAGGAAGGAAGTTTTCACTGTTTCAGAAGCAAGCCAAAAAAAAAATCATGATCCTAGAGAGAAATGCCAAGTATTCTTCATTTTGACAAAAGATAGGCAGGTTTTACAGGGAGAGGAGAAACATTTTTTTTTAAATGAAGTAGAATGGTAAGTTGGCAGAAACTTGCAGCCTTTACCCTATATAGTTCTAATAGCTCCACCCCCATTTTTGCAAATTACAAAATAAGCAGATATCTAGTTTTCCTGCAGTTCCCAAACTACTAAGAAACTGCACCAATGGAGGAAGAAAAAGGAAAAGGTTGGGGAGAGAAGGAGCTATTTTAGAAAAAGCCCCAGAGCCAGAGGGCCTGGCTTCAAATTCTGGTTTTCTGGATTTTCCCCCATTTTTTTCCTTGTGAAAATCCATTAATTTCCTTGGACATCAGTTTCCAAATCTAGTAAAATAACCACTTTGGCCTAAGATGGTCTCCAGTGCTTCTTCCAGTTCAATCTATGGTCTTGAGACTCGGTTCCTCTTTTGCAACTATTCTCAATGTTTTCCCTTTGTTCTTTGTATGCTTTTCTTGTAGACTAAAAGGTATGTGAGATGTCATAAATTCTGAGTTTTTGCCTTCAGCCCAGTTTAGAGGGGTTAGCTCAAGTGGATGTGGAGGCATGAGGCTGTAGAAACATTTCTGGATTTGTAGTCAAAGACCTTGTGTTCCATCCTCAGTTTAATTCTTTCATAATAATTATACTCTCTAATTCCTGCAGTTTTCCTGAGGACCAGATGAGATAATTCACAAAGAGAGCTATATAAATGGAAGTTATTAATGTATGTAAATTCAGATGAATGTGGCAGGGGGGATATTTTAATCAAGACTTGGAAACTTTGTGAATGGGGTTTGCTGAATTAATAAGCTCTTTATGAAGAGTGAGTTCTTTAATTAGGGTTGATCTATTTCTGAGCGCTTACTCCTCTGTACTCCAGAGTCCTAATGTAAGAGGGATTTGTTGAATGGTAGCTTTGGAGCTTCTGGATGGCATCTTAAATGCTTCCCAATATGGCATGAGCCTCTTTTTCTAGAATGAGTTCACATTTCTGCCCTTCATGCATTTTATGGTCCAAACTAAGTAGCCTGAACATGAAATTATATCCTCTACCTCTGTGCACAGACTGGCCTCTCATACTTGGGGCCATGCCCTCTTTCTTACCTTTATTATTTGGACCTCTGCCCACCCCCCCAGGCCTAGCTCCAGTGTCACCTCTTGCAAGAGCACTCTGCTGAACCCCCCCCATTATCAGCCTTCAACACTTCCACTTACCACTTTTTATTTTTTATATGTTGCTTTGTCTTTCCTTAACTGTATATATGTTATTTTATGCCCAATAAAATGTGTACTCCTTGGGAGCTCCTTATGACTTCCCTAATACTTCTTGAATATATAACAGTTTTATCAATGAAAATGATATTAAAGAAGATACTGTCTGCTTTGCTCTTATACCCTAGGGATCCCTGCACCTTTCCATATGACTCAAAATTTAAAAAAATGTAGTTTCTCCTTATTGTTGAAAGCAAGGATTACCTTGTTTTGGTATTTGTATCCCTAGAAGTATAGTGTTTTGTACATAGTAAGCATTTATGTTTTCTATATTCATTCATTCATTAGAGCACTAGAGACAAGAGTCAAATGGAAGACAGTGCCCCTAATTCTAGAGACTGGGTCAGGCCCTAATTTCCAATGTTTATTAGCAGAGTGACCATGGGCAAGTCACTTTATTTATCTTAAGTATTAATAGTACTTGCTGCCTAGGAAAAATATTGCTGCAAAAGCTTGTTGTAGAGCTTTAATCACTATATTGATATAAATTATTATTATATAACCAACGGGGCAATAGATGAGTAGGGACTGAATCAAAGCACTTCAAAGATCCCTTCTAACTCTGAAATTTAGTTATTCTAATTGTTCAGTGCTGGCCATGGAGTATTGTGAAGGATACAGAAGTAAAATGTCCCAGTTCATAGCCATCTGAGGGTCCATGATAGAGAGTTCAACAAAACCTATCTGCTGAAAACTTGTTTTAAGAACAAAGGGGCTGCAAGTGGAAGTGATTTCTTTATGCCATCTTTGGGGATGACATGATAGAGGCTGGATTTGGAATTGGAGGACTGGGGTTTGAGTCTTGTTTGCCATTTTCTGTTATGGAAAAAGCTCTGACTTTGGAGGTGTGGCATCTGGGTTCACGTCTTGCCTATGAAACCAATCTGCTCTTTTACCTTGGGAAAATGTCTTAAGATTAACCCAGGAAGGCTTAGGGTTATCAAAGTTCAGAACAAGGAAACACAGATGGTAAAACAAAACAAATATAGCGAATTTAGGGAGGATACTTATAAAATGTAGAGTGATCAGAGAAGAATGATAGAAACAGGTCTTCCAGGCCCCCAGGAGAAAATGGGTATGTTACTGTGGCCCTATGGGGAATGAGGTGTGTTCTCCCTCCAAACCAGTAAAGTCTGGTGCGTTTTTATTAGTTTCTTATCTGGGTCTAGCAAGACATCTCTAAGCTCTTGTTGTTACTGTTACTTTTGTCGTTTGTCTCAAAGGAGCCATGGCATCAGGAAGGTGATGCAAGGACATGCAAGTGATTTGAATTTAAGTGAGTGAGGGCTGTGCAGTGTCACCAGCCTCACTTTCTTTTCTGGGGACCAGTGACCAGATATAGATCAGAATAAGTGGAGATGGCCCTTAATGTTGTGGGACACCTTGACTTTTTAAAGATCTATCTCTCTCTTTCTCCCTCACTCTCTGTTTTTCCGTCTTTTTCTATCAGTCTTGTTTTCCTTCTATAATATATATATACATTATATATATCTATATATATTATATCTATCTATCTATCTATATCTATATATATATACATTAAGCTACTCCTCTTGGAGTCTCAGTTTCTTCCTCTTTAAAATGAGAGTTGAACTTCATGACTTCTAAAGTTCCTTTTCTCATTAAATCTGTGATCCTTTGATCTTTCTCTCTCTCTCTCTCTCTCTCTCTCTCTCTCTCTCTCTCTCTCTCTCTCTCTCTCTCTCTCTCTCTCTCTCTCCCTCCCCCTCCACTCCCATGATATGATGTCATGCTATTGCTGCTGCTCATTTGAGTTTATTCCTAGGTTCAAATTCACATCTGAATCTTATTTGATTTGGAGCAGTGAACCACAGTGGAAGCAGATGGGGAATTTAGTCTTCAGTAAACATGTAAATTAGTTAGTTTTCCCCCCTATGTACATAATTGTTGAAAGTGATCCAAAGGGCAATGGAGAAATGCATCAAGAAGACAATACAGACTATTACCAGTGATTGTTTTTACTTTGAAGAGGCTTAGAATAGACATCATCAAGGATATAGCATACAGCAGAGGTGTGAGGTGTGCTTCCCTCAGCTCCAATACTTTTAGGTGTGACACTAATGAGATTAATATGTAATTGGGAAATATTTAACAAAATAAATAAAAATGGATATATAAAGGATGTTATTATATGATTTTCTAATCAATTTATGGGTCCACAGGGATCCTTGTGTATGGTTTCATGGCTCCCATTTCTATTTGAGTTTGCTTTACAGGATCTGAAAAAAAAAAGGCAAGTTGGTCATTTAACAAGAGCCACGGTTAGCAGATAGACAACTAGTGTGCAACTGTTGATATCTGCCTTTAATGGACGATATATGAAAAGATATGGATAAGATTCAGATTCTCACAGACATCTTTGACTCAACATGTCCAAAACTGGACACACCTTTTCCCCAAGCCCTATCCCCTTCCTAACTTTCCTATGACTGTTGATAACACCATCTTCTTGGTCACCAGGTTCATAACCTAGATATTACTTTCACCTCCCCACCCTTTCCTCTTATCCATAATAAATTGCCAAAGTCTAATTATTTTACTTTTATAATATCTCTTATAGATGATACTTTCTCTCCTCTAACATTGTCCCCACCTTTGTGCAGGTTCTTATCATTTCATACTTAGATTATTACAATAACCTATTGTTGTGTCTGCCTGCCTCAAGTCTCTCCCAAGGCCAGTCCATCCTCCACTCAGCAGTTAGACTGATCTTCTTAAAATATAGGTCTGACCTTGTCACCCAATACACACATACACCCCCACACACACACTCAAACATACTCATGAAATATTAGTGGCTCCCATTATTTTTAGTTTCAAAATTAAATCCTCTGGCATCCAAAGCCCTTCATAACCTGACACCTTTACCCTCCCCTCTTCCAGTTTTCTTATATCTTATTCCTACACTGATAGATGTCTCACTGTTCCTTGCACATGACTATCTCAACTACAGGAATTTTTTTAAGCCTGGAATTCTTTCCCTCCTCCTCTTTCTTCCTGACTTCTTTCAAGTTGCAGATTAAAGAGCCCTCCTTTTAATTTTTTTAGATTTTACCTACTACACATCCTTGACAGTAACTGATACTTTGAGTTTGATTCTTTGTTTTCTACCCATGGGAAGAATTAGATAAGCTGTACTCAAGTTGTGTTTAATGGGATAGGATCTGATGAGCTGATGAACATGTTAATGACTTAAGAGTATTCCAGGGTCTCCCAGGGACCTTTACATCATTTTTTCTTGGGCTGATGCTATCACCCAAAAGAACAAAATTATAAGGTAGCATTTCATGTGCAAGTGACAGGTCAGTGGAAGTGATAGGTTACAGGGTTTCAGGCACTCCCCATGTTGAACTTTGTAGATGACTTTTGCCTATTTGTGTGGTTGGCCCTGTCCCCAATCAGGGTATTGGAAAAACCCCCACTGTAATCTAGATCATCTGGACTTTCCTTAAGTCTCTAACTGGAGCTCACTCCTTTTTGTTCTTGATGCTTGGAGTATGCTGTTGCAGTGGACTGAGCATGAAGCATGAAGTATTTCTGAATTCAAATCTAGCTTCCAAATACTTTCTAGTTGTGTGTCCTTGGGCAAGTCACTTAACCCTCTTTGCCTTATTTTCCTCAACTGTAAAATGAGTTAGATCAGGAAATGGCAAAACACTTTAGTATCTTTACCAAGAAAATCCCAAATGATGCAATGAAGAATCAGACACAACCCAAAGGACTGAATAACATCAAAAGAAGCAGAAAAGGCCTTAGAGATCATCTCCTAGGACAAATCAATGCGCAAACCAAGGTTAAGTAACGTGTACAAGTTCACATTAATTAGTAGCAGGACCAGGACTAGAACTCATATCTCTAGATAACAAATATAGATCTCTACCTTTGATGAAGCAGGGAACGTTATTTGGTCTGTGAAACTGGACAAAAGTCATTTCTCAGGTTCATTTCCTCACTTATGATTAATACTCAACATACCTATTTCACATGATTGTGTAGATCAAGTGATTTCATGTGCTGGAATAGGTTGGGGAATTAAATCACTTTATAAATGTCAGTTACTTTTACTAAGGGAGGTAAAAAAATCATCAAGTTGTTAACAGAATTGATTTAATTTTATCAAAAAGCATTTATTGTGGGGTGGCTAAGTGGCACAGTAGATAGAGTACCGGCCCTGGATTCAGGAGGACCTGAGTTCAAATCTGGCCTCAGACACTTAATAATTACCTAGCTGTGTGGCCTTGGGCAAGCCACTTAACCCCATTTGCCTTGCAAAAACTAAACTAAACTAAAAAAACATTTATTGTGACCAATATAAGTCAGGCAATATGTTATATGCAATATAAACACAGAAGTAAAACTGTCCTCAAGAAGCTTAAATTGTATTGACTATTGCTCAATATTACTCTGGTGCTAAGGAGAAAAATAATTTTCTTACTAATGGAATTTTCTTTTTGGCAAGAATTTTCATTGTGAGTTATGCAGTGAAATTCTATTTCCCCAGAGGAGATCATATTGTCTTATGGGGAAGGGGGAGGGGTAGAAAGTGAATGTTGGCTCTGCCAGAGAAAGGATCCCAGGCCTGAGAATGGAGCCCACCCTGTCCTACAGAATGCTCCTGTGAATTCTGCCCAGGCTTTATCTGTGTTTTTGTAGAGGCGTTTCATGTCTAGTGACTGTAGGCTTGAGGAAAATGTCACGTTTAATTGGAACAGGAAACGCACCCCAGTTTGTGTGTGAAGCAGATAAACCAGAGCTGAAAGGCCAGGGCTTGGCAGGGGGCCATGGCCCTGGCTACCAGAGCAACTTGAAACTCCAAAGACTTGTGCACAGTTTGAATTCAACGCTGAATGATTCCATCCAGTATTGGGATGTTCTCATGCTAGCACATGGTCTATTGAAACCGTGGCTCCTTTCTATTTCCTTTCCTTGTTCTGAGAGGCAACTACTATTTCCCTTAAAAATATATACTACCTCCTTCCCTTCTGCTCCAAGTCTCTTCTACTCAACCTTCCAACCCTCCAACCCCCCCCCCCCCCCCACACACACACACTTCCCTTTCCCTCAAATATCCCCATTTTGTGCTCTGGGACTTTCGTGGGTCATTCAGTAAAGGATTTGATTTTTGTTTTCCTCTTTCAGCTTCTTGGTAGGAAAGCCTCTGCCTCAGCTTCCTGTGGTTTGGGTATTGTAATTTGGGCCCTGTGGGCCATTTTAGTGGGTGGCTGACCTTGTGATGATTTTGCATAGTAACTCTGGAATTTTATGAATCAAAAAATAACAGAGTCAAACAAGCTTCCACTACAACTCAAATTGTTTTAGAGGAATGATTCAAAGGCTGCTATTGTGAGTCATGGCAGGAAGGATGGTGGAATTTATTGGCATTTACATCCCATTTTTTTTTTGTTTCCAGGTCCCGGGCCAGTGTGTGGCAGTCCAAGTAGCCCGGCCCAGCTACTAGAAGACACGAGTTATCTTTTCCCAGACCTTCAGTTCTTTTCTAGGAGGCATGAAGCTTCTCCACTGACAGTAGAGGCAAACAGTAGCACTAGAGAGAAAACTGGTAAGCCCCTTTTCCTTGGTACTGGCGTTGGAAAAAGTAAGCCTCGTTCTCTTTACTACTTTGGCCTTTTTACATGAGGTGTTCTCTTCAGGTATACTCCCTGGATCTCTTTTTCCTTTCCCCCATTTATATATTTAGGAACTAACATACTGGATCCTTGTTTCCCTTTTCCTTCAAAAACTTGCTTCATTTTGGTTCATGTTCTGTGGCAGGAAAGTCTACTTCACTATAATTTCAAGTTTTCAATTTAGGAGAGTAGGAACTTAAGTCTTTCTCAAGACTTTCCTCAAGTCTTCTTTTATTTCTTCATCCCCTTTCTCCCCCACCCCGTCTCATTTTCCATCCTTTTCCTCTATTCTTTCATCTCTCTTTTTTCCTTTTCTTCCAATTACCAGTAAGCGTATTGATTGATTTTTAACACAAGTTCCCTAAGTATTTCGAGTTCAAAATTGAAGCCTGATAAGAAAATAGCCTCCTTTGTCCTAAACATCATTGTGCGCCTGTTATTCTTATTAATTTCATATAATTCACTTGAGTATGTTTAAAGTCAACTCAGGAATGTAGGGCTTTGCCTCAAGCTAGATCAGTTAATCAATATGAACTTATTAAGTGTCTACTATGTGCCTTAAATATTCTAAAATTTTCATTCTATCAGAGCCCAGAAAATTTCATTGACTTTTTTTTCTATAGAGCCATTTAGGTAAAGACCACACAGAGTTCCTTGAAAAGAATTTTAGAGATAGAGTCAGAAGAACTTGGTTTGAATCCCAGTTCTACCAATTTACTCTATGTGACATTGGGCAAATCACTTCCCCCTTCCTTGGGTCTCCTTTTCCTTATCTGTGAAATCAGGGATTTGGACTAGATGAGCTCTAAATTCCCTTTGTAAATCTGTGTTTGATGATCTACTGCAAATTTGAAGAAATCATTGCCTTTGGCATATTTTTTCCAATGGAAGTTGCTTCCTGATGAACCATTCCCACAAGTGATTTGTTTTGGGTTGCCCAAGGTCACACTGTTAAATAAATTTATCCTTAATTTTTGAAGAAGATCATGACATCAGGGAGGGGATGCCATGATAAGCACGTGAATTGGATTTGAGTGAGGGCTGCTGTGCTAAGTCACCAGTCTCACTTTCTCCTCCAGAGTCTGGGTCCAGTGGCCAGATATGAATCAGGACGACTGGAGATGACCCTGGATCTGAGGCAATCAGAGTTACATGACTTGTCCAAGGTCACACAGCTAGTAAGTGGCAAGTGTCTGAGGTTGGATTCAAACTCTCATTCCTCTGATTGCACCACATAGCTGCCCCACTGCTAAGTAAATATTAAGTGTCTGAGTCCAGATTTGAACTCAGGTACTCCTGACTTCAGGGTCGATACTTTATCCACTGTGCTACCTAACTATCCCTTCAAATGATCTTTTGATACTTGTTTTATTGTTATATTCTCTTTTTTAAAAAAAATTTTTGCATTGCTGTTTAAGAGTTCTGACTCCTTTGGGGTGGCTAGGTGGCGTGGTGGACAAAGCACCAGCCCTGGAGTCAGGAGTACCTAGGTTCAAATCCAGTCACAGACACTTAATAATTACCTAGCTGTGTGGCCTTGGGCAAACCACTTAACCCTGTTTGCCTTGCAAAAGCCTAAACAAAAAAAGAAGAGTTCTGACTCCTGCCCCATTCCCAGCAGCCAGTGTCTTCCCTTCACCAAATTACTATGTATATATGTATGTATGCATGCATGTATGTATGTATTTATTTTTGTATGTACTTATATGTTTCCATTCTCTTTCCCCAAGTCAGGATCTTAGTCTTGTTTATGTCTTGAATGTTGACAGACTGTTGAAGGCTGTGGCTCTGTATGGAGCTAGGTGGCACAGTGGATAGAGCACAGGCCTTGGAGTCAGGAGGGACAGGAGTTCGAATCTTACCTCAGAAATTTGACCTTAATTAGTTGTGTGACCCTGGACAAGTCACTAAACCCTGACTGCCTTGCTTCCAGGGCCATCTCCAGTTGTCCTGATTTCATGTCTGGCCATTAGACCCAGATGATTCTGGAGGAGAAAGTGAGACTGGCGACTTAGCACAGCATCCCCTTATTCAACTCCAGTTCATGTGCTTGTCATGGCATCACCTCCCTAAAGTCGAGAATGAAGGACAAACATTATCATATTATATTATATATATTTATATGGATATATAAAAGAAAATATAAAGGATTATATTGGAGTCCCAGTTATATTGAAATGGCATTATAAATATAAAAAATAAGCTTGTGAATTCCAAAGTAAGAATTTCTGTTTTATAGAATATAAGCTTCTTGAAGGCAGGGGCTTGTATAATTTCTGTCTTTTTACCTTCATCACCAGGTATATGTGTTTAATAAATACTTATTGATATATTTTTCTCTCCAGCCAGCCTTAATTTGTAGTTTAAATTTCATAAGGACAAGAATTAACTCTCTATTCTTCTAAGGCTCCTAATGGAATACCATAGACCCACTAGTTCCTCAGTAAATATTTGATTAACTCCATAGTTTTCCCCTGCAGAATGTGTTTTAATCTTTCTGTGACTTGAAGTGTGAATGTAGGTTGTTTAAAGGATAGTGAACAGATTAGGAAATTGCTGGTTTTTTCTTAAACACATACGTTGATAATTAGTAGTCTCATTCTTATTATCATTGTAACTATTGCCATTGTCATTTATCTCTCACTGTCACACTGTTGAGAGTGTCCCTGTGTGCTACCCTTAATAGCTTACCTGACAATAATTTCACCCCTGTAATTTTAGAGCAGACTTTTTTGTTTAGACTTTCTGTGCATAAAAAAAAAAAATATACCTGCATAGCTCTAAGAATGGCCCATACAGAAAATCAGGGCTGGATAGTTACTCTCCTTTCAGTGTCCTACATATAGAATGAATAGTTGAAAGTTCAAATGCAGACATAATCTAATCTATCTAACTATATATAATATAACAGATATATTATAATTTCATCATTAGTCTAGCATTATTAGGGAATAAAGTATCTGGATTATTGATTTTTCCTATCATGAGTAGCCAAGGATTCCCTCTCCTTCCCCTTCAGTGTTCCTTCTGTCTTTCCTCTCACTTTATAGCCTTCATTTTTCTATGCTAAGGATTCTTATTCATTTTATATGTCATGGATTCCTTTAGAGATCTGGCAAAACCAATGAGCCCTTTGCAGGATGATGTTTTTAAATGCAAAAACAAAAATATGTCAGAGGAAACCAATTCTATTTAAATTTGGGTGTAAAAATATATTTTAAACAGTTCTGAAATCTGAGATTCTGAAATCTGCAATATGACTTCCTTACTTTTTTCTTACATAAGCAAGTCCTCCTAATTAAGCATTTTTTTTTTTTTTTTTGGTCTTCAGACCCTTCCTAGTTGTATCACCCTGGGCAAATCACTTAACCTCTCTCTGCCTCCATGTGCTCAGTTATGAAATAAGGTTGATAACAGCACCTACCTCCCAGGGTTGTTGGGAAGATCAAATAAGATTCTATTTTAAACTACTTTCTGGCATACAATAGGCAATATATACATGCCTATTCTTTCCCCTAAATGACTATGGATATATAAGGATAAAAGTGGAATAATCCTTGATTTAACAGAGTTTAATGAGAGCAGACAACATATATTTAATGAAGCATTTGCAAAATACAAAATGTATTTACAAAATACATAGCCAAACAAATATAAGACATGACATGGTCAAAGCCTACCCACCTCCCCATATGAGGAAGAGGGGGCACTGATTACTTGGAGGAAAACAAGAAGGACTCCTGTTAGAAGACAATCTTCTGATTGTTTCTGAGAAAGAAATGTGTGTACATATTTCATATTTCTTCAATTGAACATTTTCAAAGGCTACTCTCAATGCTTGGAATTCTCTCTTTTCTTGTTTCCATCACCTGAATTTTCTGATTTTCTCCAAATCTTAGCTAAAATCCTATCTTCTGCAGGAAACCTTTCCTGATCCCCCTAAATGTCAGTGCCTTCCCTCTGAGAATATCTTCAGTATATATGCATGTCTTTTTTTAATAATTCTTGGCATGTTTAGGGATCTTTTCCTGTCCTTTATTTGTAATCCCACTGAAACCCAAGAACCTAGCTTATTAAATCAATAAATTTAATTTTATGACTCACTACTATAAAATAATGCACATAGGTTTGTAGCAGTTTTTTTAATTCCTAAAAAATCTTCTTTTTGGTGGTGGGGGGGCACAAAGGACTTACTCTAACTTTGCAGCAATGTTCCAGCTAACTGAAAGTTGTTGATGAAATAGCTAAAATGTTACCCTTGAGGCAAAAATCCACCCTGACATTTGCCCCTTTCTATAAAAGCTTGAGACTTTGTTTTCTCATTTTTTTCCAGTTGAGGACCCTTTTTGCAACTTCTACTCCCCAACTTTCCTGAGGATTTCAGAGGTGGAAATGAGAGGTTCAGAGGATGGGGCAGCTGGCACAGTATTACAGAGGTTGATCCAGGAACAGCTCAGGTATGGCACCCCGACCGAGAACATGAATCTGCTGGCCATCCAGCACCAGGCCACTGGGAGTGCGGGACCGTCCAATAGTACGACGAGCACCCTTTCTTCCACGGAAAACCTCACTCAAGAAGACCCACAAATGGTCCACCAGTCAGCACGGCAGGAACCTCAGGGGCAAGAACATCAGGTGGACAATACGGTGATGGAGAAGCAGGTCCGGTCCGCTCAGCCTCAGCAGAACAATGAGGAGCTGCCGACCTATGAGGAGGCCAAGGCCCAGTCTCAGTTCTTCAGGGGGCAGCAGCAGCAGCAGCAGCAGCAGGGAGCTGTCGCTCATGGTTACTATGTGCCCAACACGGCTAGTCAGAAATCCCGGACGGAAGGAAGGCCCACTGTGAATCGGGCCAACAGCAGCCAGGCTCACAAGGATGATGCCCTCAAAGAACTCAAAC
Organism: Macrotis lagotis; assembly: GCF_037893015.1. NCBI lineage: Eukaryota > Metazoa > Chordata > Mammalia > Peramelemorphia > Peramelidae > Macrotis > Macrotis lagotis. The sequence continues at coordinate 765,855,372 of NC_133658.1, forward strand.
AGGGCCATGTCCGTTCTCTCAGCGAGAGAATCATGCAGCTGTCACTGGAGAGGAATGGGGCTAAGCAACACCTCCCTAACTCGGGGAATGGTAAAGGTTTTAAGGCTGGTGGGGGACCACCCCCAGCCCAACCCACAGGCAAAGTGATGGACCCACGAGGCCCTCCGCCTGAATATCCCTTCAAGACTAAACCAATGATGTCACCAGTCAGCAAGACCCAGGAACATGGACTCTTTTACAATGACCAACACCCTGGGATGATCCATGAGATGGTCAAAGCCTACCCACCTCCCCAGCCAGCAAGAACAGAAGTTGCTGTTGTGAGGTATCAGCCACCCCCAGAGTATGGGGTAACAAGGTAATTATGGAGTATTTGGGCTACTCTTGTTGATTTCCATTTTCATTATTTTCAGTAAGTATTTTTAATTCACAGGATCTTTGAGGTCTTTGCTAATTTTTTGTTTTTTAATGGATGAGGAACTTGAGTCTTGGAGAGAGTAGGTTATAATACAGGGTGGTGGGGGAGAGGGGAGTCAAGAAATAGAATTCAAATCAAGGTCCTCTGAACTCCAAATCCAACATGTTTACCATAGTAGGATACTTTGGAGAACTGTCTCCTAGAATAATGTGAGATTTGCTCCCAGAGCATAGTAGTAACCTCTATTTTTTATATACATTAAGAGGTTAAAGAGGGAGCAGCAAGTATCCTGCTACCTCTTGGAACTCTGAGTGATTGTCTGCCCAGGTAAGACTTTTCCTCAATATCTGAAAATAGATCAGATCTGCTGAAATGGATTACTGAGGTATGAGACCAAAAGGTCATTTAAAAAGACCTCCATCTAGTCTAACTTCCTCATTTTACAGATGAGCAAACTAAGTCCCAGGAAGTTTGAAGTGATTTACTTCTAGACCTTTAAAGAATTAATTATATAGGACTTTAAGTAAACTTCAAAGGTAAGATTTAAACCCATATCATCCGGCTCCAGAATCAATGTAGTTTCACTGTTCTGTAAATTTTTTTTAATTGAAAAAAAAATTTGTTCTGTAAATTTAAAGGAAAGGATAGAGTTAGCTCCTTGGAGGGGATCACAGGATAATAAGGGACCTTATACATAATTTAGTTCCATTCCTTCATTTTACTGAGACCATGAATTCTCAAAGAAACTAAATGACTTTTCCAAAATTACTCATCTAAATTGGGGGAGGCTCAAGGTATAAGATCCCTATGATCCCTGTCATATATGGTCCCTTGGACAAGTCATTCAATCTCTGTTGTCTCAGTTTCCTCATTCTAAAATGAATGTGTTGGGTCCTGTGGATCATTCCTGCTTTTCATCTATGATCTAGTGAGTCCACTCTGGTCTGCAAGGCTCTTGACTCCCAGGAAAATGCTCCTTCTACTGAAAAATCCTATTTTTCTCTCCATTTGCTAGCATCCTCCTCATTTCCCCCATTTATCTTGTGTGTGTATGTGTGTCTGTGTGTATATGTATGTATTTATTTATGTTATTTTACACACTTATTTATGGACATATTTTCTCCCCTCCTAGAACTTCTTTGAGAGCAGCACTTAGCATGGTTCCTAATACATAGTAGGCATTCGATCAGTTCTTGTTGATAGGTTGATTGTAAAAGAGCACATAAATAATTTAATATATCTCTCACTTTATAGATTTAAGAAGGGCTAAGAAAATTAAACAATTAGTCCAAGGCCACACAGCTAATGACAGAGTCAAGGTTCCTTAACCTCTTTTCTTTACTGTTTATCCCATTTCCTTGTAGGGGCATTCTAGGTCCCACTGCCTTGTCTGGAAGGGCTTCTGGGTGACTTCTCTAAATTTCTCTGGTGTCCCTGCTCCAAAAGAGATGCTCAGATCTTCCGATAGGAAGACTCTAGAGATTTGAAGAGATATAGATTGTACTTTTCATTGCTGATAGCATCTTGCTGGGACACAACAGGAGATAGGTTCTATGAAATTTTTTTTTGTCATAAACCAAATTGTCCTCAGACTAATCAATAAAGAAAAAATGCTAGCTGAGTCTTAGTTATTGGGCTTTTCAAAGAGGACCAAAAGTTCAATTGGGAAATCTTTTGGAATGACATATAGTTATGTTCAGATATATAGAGTATTTGGGAAGGAGGATATGACCACACATTCATGTGTATAAGTGTTGTGTATTGTGTGAGAATAAGGGCAAAGTGTTGTTTTAGCCTATTTTATCCAACAAAATTGAAAGAAAAAATATTTTGAGAAAAATATATCCTGGAAACTGAAACTTGATATAAACATTAATAAATTAGGTGTTGGACTGAGCAGCAGCATGGTGGAATGGATACAATATTGGATTGTTCCTGAACCCTAATCCTTCCCTTAACACTTCTTAGCTATGTCACTGTGCACAAGTTACACAACTACTCTGAGTTTTAGATTTTTCCAAATCTATAAAATGGGCATATTAATACCTGTAATATTTAGATTACAGGACTGTTGTAAAATTTTATGTAAATGTTGGCTATTATTATTTTTTGATTCAAACAGTTTTCAGAGAGTAAAATTGAGGTTCTAAAAGAATGATTTTGGTAATAAATAATAACTAACATGTATGTGTACAGATATATACACACACATATGGCTTTCTACAATAAGAACATTATAAGCATTTTTTCATGCAATCCTCACAACAACCCTGAAAGCAGGTGCTATTAATATTCCCATTTTGCAATTGAAGAAACAGAGGTAAGCAGAGATTAAGTGACTTGCTTGGGGTCACACAGCTAGTAAGTTTTTGAGGCTAGATTTGAACTCGGGTCTTCCTGACTCTTTAGTCACAGAGCCACTTAGCCAGAGGTTTCTAGCATGAGGATTTTATCTCTTTTAGTGCCTATGGTTCTCCTACTTTGTACTTTGCACTACAATATTCTTTTATTTAGTTTACGGGAGGATTTTATCAGTACAGGTTGAAGAAAGAAAATGTTTAGTACTATTTACAATTTGTTTTAAAACTCTGCTCTATACAAATTTAATTCTGATCAGTATGAACAATATTTCTGTAGCTCTACTGCATATAAAGCTTTTCATCAAAGCAATAACAATGAATAAAATAACCTGATAACATTTAAATGATGTTGGCCATCTGGTAATGTTTACATGTGTGTTTAAGGGCTGTGGACACTTATTAAATACAGAACACAATGTCAGCCTGTGACTTTAATTTCTGTGAAGGCTAAAGCTATTTATATGGAATATTGTTCTATTACACTACACACCAATCTATATTTAAATCCTATAGTTAAGTATTTTATAAGACTTTTATTAAATATATTCTACACATATTTGTAATTTCACCCAGGAAGAATTTCTTCCCAGTGAAAAAATATAAAATCTTTTATATTTTTACAGATTTAGATGAAACTAGCTCATGCTTTAGTGCTGTGCAAACTTCTTGAGCATATCAACTTTTAAATTATTGGTATGAAACAAAAGAATGGCATCTCTTTAAGTCATTTATGCCTTAAAAATCAGCTTTTGATTTAATAGAATTGTAAGCACTAATACCAAATGCAGATTACATAAATAAAAATAGAACTATGGCAGAGAGAACTTTTTAAATATTAAGAATTCGTTTGAAATGTCTAATGAGTAAGCATGACATTGGACACTAAGGTACAGATGAGAAAAGATTACTGGGAAAAAACCATCAATTTGTTGATATTCAAATACATAGAACTGATCAATAGATGAAATTTTCTAATAGTTCTGCACAATAATAAAAGCCTATGGACTACAGGAAATTACCCCTCCCATATTAAGGCTAGGAAACACACTCTTTGCCCTATTTGTGCTGTATGAACAAGCACTCAGCTATTGTATGACTAAAGAGTGCACATCATAAGGAAAACAATTAAACAGCCCTCTGCAGAGTGCTTTAGGTAACAGGCACATTGTTTTTTTTTTTCCACTTGTTGCAGTTAAAATAGAGTCACACTCAGTTTAGTTAGTATCCTAGGCCAGTGTTGCCACCAAGATTAACTTTGGTAGAATTCAGTGAACAGTATTGTTTATTTTCCATTTTCCTCCTGCCCCTTCTCCATCAAAAAAAAAAAGTTGGTCATTAACAAACATTAATTGCTGAGTGTTTTTCCAGTATAGAATTTATAGTAGATTATTTCTAGGTGTCAAGTAAAGAGTTACAAATTCTGTTGATGAAAATAACAAATTAAGGTCAAACATTTTTAGTGCAAATTGCATTTGGAACGCTTGATTTATTAGTTTTCTAGATGAAGATTTTTATGGCAGCAAAATGGTTTCTGCTATGGAAGATAACATGTTAATTTTTTTTTCCTGGATTGAGTGCATTCAAAAACCAATGAATTATAAGACTGCTCAACATAAAAATAACTAGAAATAAAAAATCATAGTGAAAAGGGTGGTTCTCCTACTTTGGCACTAAGTTAAGAATACTAGTCTTAGAGTCAGAAAATCTTTGGTTAAGACCAGTTCTTACAACTCCTCTAATCCTCTGATGCCTTAGTTATAAAATAAGCTTAAAAAACTTAAAATAGTACATCACAGGGGTGCTAACAGTGTATAACCATTCTTGGTCTTTTCTGCGATCTCTTTGTTTCACAAAGTGTTGACATTCTGAGAGGCAGCAAAAATCATTGGGTTCAGAGTCTCAGTATCTCAGCTGCCTATGTAGCTTTGCAAAAGTACCATTACTTAGCTGGTGCTCAGTTTCCTCATCAACATTAGGTTGAATAATGTCTAAGGTTTCTCCCATTTCTAAATCCTTTGCTCAAGTTTTCTGTTCAGTTATTATCCTAAAGGAGCAAATTTTTACCTCCAGTGGAACATTCAAGTACATAAAAAGGGATCTCTTTTTCTTGCTCAATGAAATTATTAATGGATATAGTAATATTATTTTATTTATTATAAAATTTACTATATTGTGTAATAATATATATTAATGGAAAATACTAAAGTTGCCAAGAAGGAGACCTTTCTTTCCTTCCTTAAGGTTTTTTTGAGGCAGAAAATTTATAGGGCTTGCCCATAACAATACAGTTAGAAGGTGTCACGGCAAGATTTGAGCTCCGGTCTTGTGTGACTTTCTTGAGATGAAAAGGAGAAATGAATTCAGTGGTCAACTAGTTGGATGGCACTTTTTTAATAAGTCAAAATCTTCCTCTCTCTAGTCCTTGGTTTTTATTAAGTTACTTAGGTTGTATTATAAGAAACTAGGCAGTTCAGTTTAAATAATGTCATGGTTGGTTGGTGATGCTTTGCCTTTTCCTTAATTATTCAATTCAATTCAGCCGCAGGTGCTTAAAAGTGTGACTATAATGTGGTTGGATTAAATCTTTCACTTTGAAGATGATTGAAAAATGTATTCTCTAAGTCAGTTCTGCTACTTTGAATTCAGTAGAGGGAGGAATGAGAGTTGTGCAGTAGGTAGAGGACTGACCTTGGAACAGATGACACATACAGAATCAAAGAAGACCTGACCTCAGGTCTTGCCGTGACACCTTCTAGCTATTTCGTTATGGGCAAGTTCTTTACATTTCTGCCACAGAAAAACTTTAAAGACTGCATTACCATAGGCTTGCCCATCTGAATCATTAGATAAGGTATTTGCATGCTATAAGTTTTCTATACCATTGACATAATGGATCTGAACTCCCCTCAAAAAACTGGAGAGATCATTGTAGAAAAGATGAAAAGCCAAAAGTTTTGCTTATTATTGGGTCATATTTCATTACTTTTCTAGTTAACTGGGGGAGGGGAGAAATGAAAAGGAATAGAAAAAGGAATACCTAAGGAGGGAAAATAGAGGGGAGAAGCATTCCAAAGTCTATCAAGTGATTTGTTGAAAAGTGTGATTTGTGGGAAAGTTATGACTTAACAAAAATTAAATTAAATGTGTGAAGAGTTTGGATAAGTCTGTGATTTGATTGCTAGGCTTGGCAGCTAGGTTGACAAGACAGAGCCAAACTACTTTGATATTACAGACAGGCTATTGAGGTAAGGGGCTCCAGTACTCAAAGACTTCTTTGTAAGCCTTCCTATGGCCAGTCAGAATGGCTCCAGCCAGGCAGCCCTTTGCCGACTGTATAAACAAAGTAGCATCCACATGGACCCTTGCTTCAGACTCAGTTAAATTAGCAGGAATTCAGCTGGATGGGTCTAAAACCAGCTGTGTTTGATGGACTAAGGAGCTGCCTTTGATCATAGAATCAAGGATCTCCTTCGAATTTTACTAGTGTATTCTCTGGGCTTCGAGGTTTGGTTACTGAATAGTTTATCATTAATAGTAATGGCATCTCACTCATAGGCTGTTGAGTAAATACATATTAGACTCTGCCAGAGTCAGAAATGGAGAGTTTGGAGTGAGATCATCCAGGGCATCTTCCTCCTTCCTGGATTGATGTAGTTAATGTTTAAATAGTTTTATACAATGTCATTTTATTATTTTAAATGAATCAAATAATCGAACTCTCACTGATTCTCCTCTAGAGTCCTTGTAGTCTTAATTTAATGAAAAGAGGTAGGATTTAGGCATTCTGCTCCTGGTCACCGACAAGTTACAGTTAATAAATCCATCTACACCCACCCACTCCATTGGAAAATGAAGAAGTTGTTTTAACTACCTTACACATTTGGTTGAGGTCTTGAAAAAATTGTGCCATATTTGTTACTAGAATTTTTCTTTTTTCTTTTTGTTGTTCAGAGAAGGGTAAGGAGAAAAAAGAAATCCTTGCTAATTAAAAAAAAAGAATAGAAAACATGTTGGAGGGCTTGTGTTACTATTACTAATGAAGCCTACATTTTTTTTTGTTTTTAGCTATCATGGCTCAAGAATTTGATTCTGACAGGTCATGCTACAGTCATAGTTTTGGTGGAGTTGGAAAGGCCTACCAACATTTTAAGCAAAGGAGAATGACAGAAACTAGGGAAAATTAAAAAAGTCAATAAGTATTTATTATGTGCCCACTATATTCTGGATACTGTGTTAAATAAGAAAGGAGAACTCACAGTCTAATTACAGGAGAGTTAATATGCAAACAACTCTGTACAGACAATATATTCAGGATTATTGAAGCTAATTAATAGAGGGAAGGCATTAGAAATAAAGGGGATTAGAAAACACTTTCAGTAGTAGATCATGGAGAAAGTTTCATAATATTCCATTTACCCTTAGATCCCTCTCCTTTAAATTTCTACCATCCGGAACTGAGGAACCAAAATATATTAATTAGAAGCAACCCTCAAGATCATTTTTAAAGGATCATAGATCTAAGGATGGAAAAGACCTAAGAAGCCATCTTATCCAAGTTCCTCATTTCCCACATGAAGAAATTGAGGCATAGAGAATTTAAATGACTTTCTCAAGAACACAAATCAAGAAAGTGGTAAAGCTAGGATGATTAGTCAAGTACTCATTCCATTCCTTCTTAGTGGAAGGGTAGACATGGATGATGACTGGCAGGAAGGACTAGATGACGTTTAGAGGAAATGTCATTTGGATCATTGAAAAGCATCATAAATTAAACATGTCTTGATGTTTGAGTTTTTTGAACTTTGGAGTATTTGCATTTTATCCGTGTTGTCTGCCCTGATTCATGTTCAGTTGACTCCAAATATGTTTCAATTTTTCTCCTGACATCAGCTATTGATTCTTTTAGTGAGAGTAGTTTGGACATTGAGATTTAGTTTAAGTGTGGAATTCTTTTTTAATAGTCCAAGGAATCAAATTCTTCTGATGGGGGCATTTAAGAGGTACAGTAGAGAGAAGGCCAAGAAGATCTGAGTTCAAATCTGGTTATATATATATATATATATATATATATATATATATGTACTAGCTATATGGCCCTGGGCAAGCCACTTTAACCCCTGTTTGCCCCAGTTTCCCCATCTGTAAAATTGGGTTGTTGTGAGAATCATTTGTAAATTACTTAGTACAGGATCTGGCACATAATAAACTCTGTATTATTTGTTCCTTTTTTGTTATTCAGTTGTGTCCAAATCTTCATGACCCCATTTGGGATTTCCTTGATAATGGTACTGGAGTGGTTTACCATTTTCTTCAGTTCATTTTAACAGAAGAAGAAACTGAGCAAATAGGGTTAAGAAACTTGCCCAGGGTCACACAGCTAGAAAATATCTGAGGTCAGATGTGAGGTTCAAATGGGAACTTAGGAAGACAGATGACTCTTCCAGACTTTAGGCCCAGTTCTGGGGAAACAGAGAAAGGAGAGCTCACAGCCTAATTATGGGAGAGAGAGTATGCAAATAACCATGTACACACAGAATGTATTTAGGATTATTGGAGCTGATTAATAGAGAAAAGACACTAGAAATAAAGGAGATTGAGAAAAGCTTCCAGTAGATAATGGAGGAAAGTCTCAGGATATTCCATTTACCCTTAACTATTAGGTGGAATAGTCCACCTAATTGTCCTTAAGCACTATATAAATGTTAGGTATTATTATTAGTCATTATTATTACTTCTCCAAGTGCTTGAATCATTTCCCCTATACCTAAACATTGATAACTCATATCTGTATAGTAAGAAGAATATTAGATTTAGTCATAAGCTGGGTTTGAGACTCAACTGACCCCTCCTAGCTGTATGACTATGGCAGCTCTTTGAGACACTTTTCCTTTATCTGTAAAATGAGGATAATAATACCTGCATTCTTAGGATTTGTATGAGTGAAATGATATAATTATAAATCTTAAAATGCTACAATTGATATATGTAAGTTCTTATGATGACTCACTACTACTATTTACACTTCATAGCCTCATTTTAACTTGGAAATGACCAAGGTTTCCCATACCATTGTAGTGCAAGTTCTGACAGGTCATATAAAGCTTTATAGGCAATGGACTATGTGTCTGTTGCCAGAGGACCAGCATAGCCAAGCTCAGAGATGCTCATTAGTAGATGGATGACAAACTAATGAGATTTATTGTTTTTGGCCCAGTTTGGGGGAAACTGTTTTTGTTTGACCAAAATAATAAAAATGCCTACTCAATGGTCATGGAAGGGCTATATAAGCTGCACCAGTGGAAGGGTGTGCTCACAATATCAGAATCACAGGTCCTTCAATATTTATGAGGTTGATGATGATGTCTAAGCTTTTTATTAGATAGTAAGCTTCTTCAAAGTAAGGACTGGGGCTTCTTTATCTTTATATTACCTTCCCCCCCATGGCTTACTCACTGAATTGCACATAGTTGGTGTTTAATACTTATTTTTAGATAAGTAAATGGAATATTTAGAATTAGAATGTTTTTTTTCAAGGCAGATGGAGTTAAGGGGCTTGCCCAAAGCCACACAGCTAAGCAATTATTAAGTGTCTGAGGTCGGATTTGAACCCAGGTACTCCTGACTCCAAGGCCGGTGCTTTATCCACTACGCCACCTAGCCTCCCCTAGAATTAGAATGTTTTGCAGGAAAAACTCATTTTTTGCCCATAGTGGTGATGAGGTAGGAGAAAAAAAGTGCACAATTATGGCCAAAGAAAATCTCTTCTAAGAGAGAATCTCCATATGTCTATAAATATCATTTTCCTAAAATGGGCACATTAAACAGCGCTTTTCCTGTCTTCTGAGCCTGTTTGAACTTGTCTTTTCTAGATTTTTTTCAAGTGAACCTTACTGAGTCAGCAGAAGAGGATTTTGTTGAGCTACTTATTCATAAGAGGAAAAGATGTTGATGACCCTTATTTCAATTTTTTTATTTGTAAAGACATTAGTTTGATTTTTATTTTGGAAGGTTACACCTTCTTTTAAAGAAGACAAAATAAAAACTTTGTGCTTATTTACAATTTATCCAACTTGAATAAAAGTTGGCTGCAAAGGTGTCCTGATTTTCTTCTTTGGAGTGGTACCTTTTTTTAAACCTTTCTGATCTCAATACAGAACCTGGCCATTGACCAGCATCATAATTATCACCAATTAGTTTTCAGCCGAATATTATAAAATGTGTGAGAAGCTAATTTTTTAAAAAAATCATTTATACTTGGTTTTTAGAAAGTCCTCAATATTTTTCCCCCAGAAGCTTTCCCTTTCTTATTATGTTTTTGTATCCGATAGTACTAAAATTAGCTGGTATTTACTGAGATGATGATTTAAACTGATATGTAATGATGTGTGTGTTTGTGTGTGTGTTTGTGTGTGTGTGTGTGTGTGTGTGTGTGAGAGAGAGAGAGACAGACAGACAGACAGACAGACAGAGACAGAGATAGAGACAGAGAGAACAGAGACAGACAGACACAGAAAGACAGAAAGATATAAAAAGAGAGACAGAAATAAAAAGAGAGAAAAGAGCTCACCACCCAAGAATATATGATACTGAGGAAGACACATTAATTAAATAGTCCTGACTCTTGACCTCCAACAGTCTATGTTGTGAAGGAAGTGCTGTATGTATTCTGGAAGATGCTAATGAGTGGGTACACATCTATCCATATGGTATATTGAAATCTGACAACTTCTGCAAGGTTATCATTTTTAAAATCCTTAAAACTTCAATGAATCTTTAAGTTCTTCAGTGTGGTATAGATAGCAACCCACTCATGCCTCCTCATTCTGTTCAAACCATTAATAAGCCACACATATACACACACACACAAACACACACACACAAACACACACACACACACACACACACACACACACTCTTAGGTGTATACCTTCAAAGGATGGGGTCTATAGTGAATTGAGAGTTGAACTTTGATATAAAAATTGTTCAAGGATTCATTGATAGAAATTATTGTCATTCATATTTATCAACACACATAGAGGTTTTAATTACTGGATTTTTATATTCTCAGCATAAACCCATAGTACACAAAAACCACTTGGTCCTGAGCAGGCATTTCAGCAACTTTATAGAGGTTTTAGTTACATAGGAAGGTCTAATTTGCTGAAGTTTTATAGTGGGAAGGAGGGGAAGGTAATGATTCACACATCAAAGAATAGATGACAGGAGGGGAATATGTACAACAGGTAAAATAATAAATAGGACAGTAAATACTAGGGAAATAGCTGGAATTTGCAGACTAATCATTAATACATGAAAACTTTCTAGGTAGTGAAAAATGCTCATTGTAAGTCAATAGAGCTGATAAAGCTGAGCCAGAAAATCAATATCCAGTTAATTGATGGAGCTCAAGTTTGATGATAAATAAATTTGGTTAGTTATGAGACTTGCTGTCTTAGGAAATGTCAATAATAAAGCCAAACCAGGATAATTATCCTGTGATGTCTTAGAGTCAGGAAGACATGGATTCAAATTGCACCTCTGACACACATTAGCTCTGTGATCTTTCTTTTTTAGGGATTTCTGAATTCATAAGTTTTAGGGATAGTGCTGATTTTTGGAAGAAGAGGAATCCCTTTGCTAAGAATTTAATTTGTCGCTAACTTTTTAAAGGACTTACTTAACTTAAAGTTCTAGACTTTGGGAGAAAAACAAGGTAAAATAAGAGCCCATTCCTGTCTATAAAGTGCTTACAATCTAGTAAGATAGATAGTTGATGAAACAGATAGCTTCTGGGCTTGGATTAGAAAGACTTATATTCAAATCTGACCTCAGACACTTACTGTGTGATCTCAGCCAAGTCAATTAACCCTGTTTGCCTCAGTTTCCTTATTTGTAAAATATGGTGGAGAAGGAAATGGTGAACCTTTCCAGTATCTTTGCCAAGAAGACCCAAATGGTATCACAAAGGATTGGAAATGACCAAACAATAACAACAAAGATAGATAAGCTTTATGTACAAAATAGAACATGGTCACAGAAAGATTCAGAATGCTATGAGAGTTGGGGTGTATGTATGTGCAAATGAAATTGCTTGTGAATTTTTTCAATTGATTGATCATAGGTTTCATGGAAGAGGTAATATTTAATATACATCCTGAAGGGCTGGTAAGATTTCACGTTGGTAGAAATGTTAGATGGGGGAACATTCCAGGAAGACCTTGCCACTGTTAGCTCTTAGAATCAATTCTTTATTTCTTGGAACAACATCATTTTTCTATTCCTATCCCTCCCTTCCTTTAGAGTCCTTCTCTATTATTTCAGGACAAAATACAGACTCTTGAGCTCAATATTTGAATGCCTTCATGGGCCTAACTTATCTTTTCAAGTTTATTAAACATAACTTCCCTTTACTTGCTTTGCTTTCCAATCATTTAGAAAGATCAGGTCAACCAGGGCATCCCAAACCATCACCAGTCAAGATGACTTTAATTTTGTCTTGACTTCAGTGACTCTGGATGAGGTAGTGAGGCTGATGACTTTATACAGCTCTGCTTCCCTTAAATCCAGTTCACAAACAAGTCAAGTTATCATCTTGTGATATCACTGGTCTTTGAGAGTGAAGGATAAAGAGCAACTACTTCTTCCTCTTCCCTGTACACAATGTTCTGTCATTCAGCTTGGCCCATTTTTTCATAGATTAACACATAGTAGGTGTTCAACTTTCTGTCTAACATTTATTTTGAATATCAGCATCAGACTTGAGGAATTGGTGCAATTTCAGGTGAAAATTTACCTCCCAAATTAAGTAAAACTCTCTTTTTTTGTCCAAAGAAACAACTTTGCAGAACAAGTTCAAGAGGCCAAGGTCAGGTTCAGGTTACTTTCTCAGGGAACCTGCACAATTCCAGTTCTAAAGATATAAAAGAATAACAGCTCCAAACAGGAAGATTATCCACCCCTATACCGGGAGGATAGCGATTTGATCTTAATTCACCAAAGTGCTGAGTCAACAATGTGAAAATTTACATGGCCAGTGGTACATTGATATTGGCTCTGTTACAAGGGGAAAGCAGAGTGAAATTTCAGGAATTAAAATTTGATGATTAAAAAACATCATATTCTCATTTCATGGCCAGTATTTTGAGTTGCAGAATTCTGGAGGACCACCTTTTCAAAAGTGTGGCTCATTTATTAAGTACCAACTTAATTGCTGGGGATACAAAGAAAGGCAAAAAATATTTCCTGACCTCAGAAAATTCACAGTCCAGTGGTATTTGTAAGATAAAAATAAAAGGGAGAGGAAATATAGTTGGCTTGTTCGGGGACTGCAATCAAAGTTTTACTAGGTGGGGAGGCAGAGTGTTTTTTTTTTTATCAGTAGAGGAAACCATAATGTTGTAGATTTAAGTTAGAAGAAACCACAGAAACCATGTTATTCAACTTCCATTTTACAGATGAAGAAACTGAGGCCCAGAGAGGGCTTATCAGGTAAAGAGCCTGGATTCAAATTAGTGCTGTGACTTTTTTCCACTTACAAGGTGTTCTGAATTTATGCTAATTATGACATATTGCTTCTTCCACCCTTTGGTGTTAGCAGATATTATATATTTCTGGGTCTTTGAACCCCTTTTCCTCTTGAAAATTATTAGAAGACCCAAGTGATCTGATGGTTAGCATAATCTGTGTGCTCAATATGTCAGTTGTCTGATTTAGTAACCATGAGATAAAGTGGCTAGTATGTCCAAAACTAGGGAGATGAATGTGCTGCTGAACATGGCTGGTCAGAACACTTATGGAGACTTATGGTCACCTCTGAGAGCCACATTTTAAGGGAAGCCTTGGTAACTACAGAGCATCTGGAAGAAGTCAACCAAGATGCTGTTGAACTGCCCTTTGTTGTTCTATAGTTTCAGTTGTGTCTTGACTCTTTGGGGTCCCAATTGGGGTTTTCTTGGCAAAGATAATGGGGTAGTTTGCCTTTTTCTTCTCCATTTTACAGATGAGGAAACTGAGGCAGGGAGTTAAGTGATTTGCTCAAGGTCTCACAGTTAATAAGTGTCTGGAACCTGATTTGAACTCAGGGAGATGAGATTTTCCGATTCCAGGTCTAGTACTCTATCCACTGCACCAGCATTATTAAATGTCTTGAGTTCATGCCTTTAAGGGGTCCAGCTGAATGAGCTAGAAACATTTAGCCTGGGAAAAAAAGATGCCTTGGGGGAAGGGTAGACTCATTGATCATATTCAATTTTTTTCTGGCTTTCACATAGAAAACTTATTTCTTAAGCTCTATGTGTCTCATAAAATAAGCTTGGGAAGATACTGGCTTTCAATGATTTGGCTAACAGTTTTATAGCATAGGAATAATTCCTTAAATATTTGCTATTATTCACTTGTAAAGAAAGAACTAAGAACTCTGGAAGATTCAAAGAAGCTGTTTTAGTTTGATATAAGAAATATCCAGAATTATCTCAGGAGGCAATGCATTCTGTATCATTGGAGGCCTTCAGGTTATTGTTGTTGCTTGTCCTTCATTTCGAAAGAGGACCATGATATCAGAGGAGGTAATACCATGACATTCACATGATTTGGATTTAAGTAAGGAGGGTCTGTGCTAAGTCACCAGCCTCATTTTCTCCTCCAGAACTATCTGGTTCCACTGGCTAGATATGAATCAGAAGGAATGGAGATGGCCCTGGAGGCAAAGCAATCAGGTTTAAGTGACTTGTCCAAGGTCACATTGCTAATATGGGTCAAGTGTCTGAGGTCAAATTTGAACTCAGGTCCTCCTGACCCCGGGGCAGTGCTCTATTCATTGTACCATTTTGCCACTCATAGGGTTTCCAGTAAATGCTATATGAATGCTTGTTGGTAGCACTGTAGATGGGGATTCTCTTATTTAGATATTGATTGGACGTAATGGTGGCTGAAGTCCACTCCCAACTCTTAAATTTGGTTCTAATTATATTTTTTTGGTCCTTGCCCTAAGAGAGTTTACCATATGAATAGGGTGTGTCAGTACCATAATAAATTCATCACTGAATTAGATAATAAAATATATTGTTCATATACATATATATATACATGCATGTATATTAAATTTGTGACATGTATGTATACATATAAAGTATATGTAATGTGTATATAACATAAAGTATGCATAAAGATATATGCCATATACGTTAAATACAAAGATATAGCTATACCATATGTAGATATAGATGTATTGCATATATATTCATATATACACACATACATATTAAGATACACATATACTTATTGGATATATATATATATATTCTAAGACTATATTTTATTATCAAATTCAATGGGGAAATCTATCTAGAATATATATACATACATACATACATACATACATACATACACACAACTATATACACACACATATATGTAAACATATACTGCCTGGGAGAGGAAGGACAATCCATTCAATATTTTCCAAACCTTGCCCTCTATTTATCCCCTTCATAGTTTGGCAGCTTATTAAATAAGAATAAGAATAAGAAGACTAGTGCTCAGCACTCAGATAACAGCTTGTCTGGATGTTAAGATCGGTGAAAACCAACATCAGCAACACAGCTTTTTTCTTTCCACAGTTTTTACTTTGGGTTGGCTTTAGGTACATGTGGTCAAATGTATTTTGTACATTAATGTCTAGAGAAGATGAAGAGGAGACATTCTGACTCCTTCCTTGTATAATTATTGGAGTTCCACAAACAGAGTGTTTTAGAAATGCTTGTTGTGCCTTCAGGCCAAGGGGTGGGAGAATTGGAGGAGCAGGATTCTTGGTTTGGGGGTGATCTTTAGAGCACTTCTTCTGATATAAATATGATAAATCCATCTTTTTTTTTCTCTTTTGTAACTCAGAGAGAGGAAAACCCCAAGGCTATGCTTTGGATTGAAAATGACATAATGGCAATCCTGTATTTTAGGAATCTACGAACTATACCTCAGACATTTTGTTAATTTACCCTTAATTATCCTCTTAACAAAAAAAAAATGGAGAATTTTTTTTATTGGGGCTTGCTGAATCTCCTCATCATCCACTTTTATTCTCAGACTTAAAAATAAAAAAAAATCGGTAGGTATAATTATACTTACCAGAATTGGTTTGAGAAGAGATGAGGAAATGTAGCATACTCTTTTTAGAGGGTATAGGTAGGGGGCAATGGGTTTGGAATATTGCATACATGGTCAGATATGGTTGCTGTGTTAGTTGGATTTGCATCATTATTTGTTTTGGGGAAGATTTTATAGGGTGCTTGTGGAAGGGATAGATCCAGAAATGACTGTTATGTAAAAATAGAAGACATCAACAAAACTATTAAGAAAAACAAAATAAATCAGTGGAGCTACTATTGTGACAAAGCACTTGTAAGCTATTGTTTTTACTTTAAGCGGGTTCTAGGTAAAGATCCCTGGTCCATTACATACCTGCCATCCAATTTGTTTTTTTTCAGGTGGTAGACTATTTAAAAAATGATCACATAAGAATATGAAATGAAAATGATATTCATTTTCTTCACTGAGAATACAGGTAGAATAACAGATTCTTTTGAAGTCACATTTTTAGGGTTAAATTTTTAAGAAAATGTAGTTATCTAGTGCAATTACGAATGATAACTTGCAGCTTTATCAGTAACAAGTATAGTTTTCTTGATGTAAATAACTTAAAGTTACTCAGTAAATTCAGCCACCATTTGATTAAGAGCCTGGAGAACATATGGTCAAACAGACTTACAATGAATTAAATTAGTTAAGACATTTTTAACATGAAATTATCAATACCTCTCCCATCTTGTAAGACATCTCCTCTCCTTGCAAAATAAAGTTTGGAAAACCTTAGTTTATTGATTGTCAATAGAAGGAGGGGACCAACATTGATCATTATATTTGATTGGAATTTTGCTGCTTATCCATGATTTTGTTATTGCCAAATGAACAAAAATAAGAATAACAGGATTCCTCAGAGAGTGAAGCAATATCTAATTTGTTCATAAATAAAATGTAAACACCAAAGTCACAGGTCATCAGTCGTCAGTCAAAGCTAGATGAAATGGACTTGGATAGAATTTGGTGGTTGTCCTTGTTCTTGAAGAGGACCAAATTGACATCAACTATGGCTGACCAGACCAATATGAAGTCAGAAGGCTCTACCATATTTCAGGCATAAATAGTCCATGTGAACATTTGATGTGGATTCTCTAAATTTCCACATTTAGTGCTTCTTTGGAGCTACTTCAATTCTGCTTTGCCCATAGAGCACAGTACTTTCTCTGATGAGGTCAAGCATACTGCTTTGTGCCAATATGGCACAGTCAATTCCAAAGTTCTTAAGAGTGACCTTGAGAGTATCTTTGTATCACCTTTTCTAACCATCATATGAACTCTTTCCCTGTGTCAGTTCTCCATAAAATAATTTTTTTTTGGCAAGTGTATATTTGGCATTTGAACATCAAATGGACCCAGCTATGCTGTGCAGCTCTGAGTTCAGGTTCCAGGTTATTCTATCACCTGCCCCAGGAAAATAGCACCATCCCTAATATCTTCTTCATGGGGAAAGGATCCCATGCTATCAGAACAGCAAACCTACTTCCTAGGGTAGGGAAATAGATTTTTTACCTTTAAACTTGTGTAACCTCTTCCACGTAAAAATTCCACACCTTACTATAGGATTCAACCAATCTGCAGGAATGTGCTTATTCAGGGCTGCAGTGTTAATGAGCCTGATCCATACCTTTAAGGAGTTCCCATAATATTAGAAGAGAGAAAATGACTGGCTCCACTGTGGGGTTCAAGAAGGAGATATCTCAGTCCTTCTGACCTGAGATTTAATGTCTCTTCATGTACATGTGAACATACAATATGTACATTCATGGAAATAAGCATATTTCCTGGTTTGGACACGGTCCATCGTTCACCAGAATATGGAAACACTTTATTTCCCAAAGAAAAGCCAAGTAGTTATGCAATATGGAAAACCAGTCTATAAATCTTCCCAATGACAGCATTCCTTTCTATAATTGGAGGACTCTTTGAAGGGTTGAACCTTCCTTAAGGAAACAAGAAATTCTACTTTTCTCTACCTCTCCTGGTTACCTTGTATCCCAGTTATGTAAAGATTATGGGAGTTGGCCTGACAAGAAAGGTAGACAAAAGAAAGACTTCCTCTACTCCAGAACAGGACCTCACAAGAAAATGCCTGCTCCACACCATGGAGAAGTGTTAACACCAAAAGTCAGGATTGATAACTTGGCTATAATTTATTTAATTCAATTCAACAAATATTTGTCAAATTCCTACTACCATGATCATTACAAGGTCTACAGACTCCTTCCCTTTCAAAAAGTAAAAGGTCCCCTGCCTTCAAAGAGTTTATTATTTTTTCTAGAAGGTATACAACGTAAATGCAAATAAGTAAGTTACTTTTTTATACTGGGTATCTCTCTTAACCTTTTGGAGCCTTAGTTTCTTCAACTGTACATGAAAGAGCTGGACAAAATAGACAAAAACCTGTACTTTTTGGTTGTTTTTTATAAAATCAGTTTGATATACATCAATTAAATTACTAGGACAAAAGCAAAAATGGTCTCTGCTCTCAAAAAGCTAAGATTCATCTGTTGAAAATTTCTGTACACAAGTAAATACAAAACAAATGCAGCCAAATGGCATATATGGATAATGTCCTGACCTTGGAGTCACTTAGAATCTTTATGACCCTGCACTACTCACTCTGTGCCTCAGTTTCCTTATCTGTAAACAAAGGGGGTTGGACTTAATGACCTCTAGGGTCTCTTCTGATTCTACATCTATGATCTTATATAAAATCATTTCAATAGCTTGGGTGTAGAAAAGATGTACTTTCTGTTGAAGTGATCAGAAAAGCTTTTTTTTGGAAGAGAGCCCTTGCACTGATCCCAAGAGGATACTGGCATAGACATAAGCATTTCCCCAGCCTAGAATGCCCTCCTTCTTCCCCTTGGATCCCCATTTTCTTTCAAAACTCAGCCAAAGTGCCATCTTCTACATGCAAACTTTCCTAATGTACACTCTGTTTTCTCTCTTTCAGTGGATAGTTCCCTCCTTCCCTAAACTATTTATTTTGTCATTATTCTCTGCCTACTTATATAGATGTATGTTGTCTTCTCTGTTAGAATGTAAGCTTCTTGAGGGGAGAGACAGCTTCACTTTTGTCCTGTCTTCAATGTCTGACACATGGTAGGTTGTTCATAAACGCTTGTTTGTCAGGGGCAGATGAACAGAAAGATACAGACAATATTATAATAAGATAATATCTAAGCCTTGCTATGAGAAAGAATATGAACCTCCCTTCCTTCTTTGCAGAAATGGAGGACTATGGGTTTGGAATTTTGTATAAACTTTCAACTGTGCTTTGGTTAGTTTTGCTGAATTGCTTTTTTTCCCTCCTTTTTTCTTTTTGGTTTTAAGACTTAGAGTTCTGGGTCACTGGAAAGGAAAGAGACATGATTTTTAAAATAGATGTTGATATGAAAACAAAAAAAAAATCAATACAATCTTTTTAAAGAAGAAAAAAGGTGGTGAGAGAAAGAATGATTCTCTACTGTGATCTGAAATTCCTGGGCTCAGTTACCAGGTTTGCCCTTGAGGTCTTGTTCAATAAGTAGTCTTCTGTTCTATCAGATGACCATCCTTTCTTCTCGCCCACTGAGAGTCTAGTGTGGTGTTCTTTAGCATTCTGCAAAGCTTTGATATCCAGAGATAGAGATGGCAAAAATTGTTATTTCTGCTTTTCTACTCCCACCATTTCTTTCTTTTGGGTCTGATTAATGCTGTTTTTTTTTTTCTTTGCTTTCAGCCGGCCATGCCAACTCCCATATCCGTCGATGCAGCAGCATAGCCCCATGTCTTCCCAGGCCTCCTCTATCAGTGGCCCGTTGCATTCTGTCATGCCCCCTCCTCTCCCACTGACCATGCTTCCCCAGCAGCCTCCACCTGCCACACCCCCAGGCCAGCAGCTTGGCCCTGAAGCTTTTGCTATTGTGGAGCGGGCACAGCAGATGGTGGCAATCTTATCTGAGGAGAACCGGGTGCTTCGTCAGGAAATAGAGGGGTATTATGACAAAGCTGACAAGCTTCAAAAGGTATGTATGAGACTTTTGGGGAAAAGGGGGGAGAAATGTTGTTTAGCATTAGAGTTTGGGAGGGTGAGGCATTATTTATCCTCATTCAGAAACAGTGTGGTCTAAATGGAATAAATCAAATCCTACCCCTGACACTTATTACTTGTGTGATGTTGTTGTTTAGTCATTTCAGTTCTGTCCTACTCTTCATGAGCCTTTTTTTTGGGGGGGGGAGATTTTGGCAAAAATACTGGAGTGAGTTGCCATTTCTTTCTCCAGCTCATTTTCTAGATGAAGAAACTGAGGCAAACCAGATTAAGTGACTTGTCTGGGGTTATACAGTTAAAGGCTGAATTTGAAATTAAATCTTTCTGATTCCAAGGGTTCTTATTTGTGTAATTATGAGCAAATCCCTTCACATCCCATACTGTAAAATGGGGGCAATAATAGCCAAGATATCCATTTTACTTGACAATGTTGTAATGAGATGGTTTATAGGAAATGTTTTATACACTCTATACAAATTCCAACCATTATTACTGAAGATGATCAGTTGTTTTATAAAGTCCTAGAAACCCAAACCTCTCAAAGTTAAAAGTGAGTCCTTAGTTGGGCAGCAGATGAGGGAGAGTCAAATTTTCAGTCTAGAGCTTCAAATTGAGGCCTAGAGCCTCAAATTTTCAGTCAGTTGATCTGAATCAAATTCCTTTTCTCTGTCCCCTGGCTTTATGGGCAAACTTTCGGGACTATTGACTATCTGTGCTCAGTGGCATTGAGATTAAAGTGTTGGACTTGGAGAAAGGAAGACCTGAGTTCAGATCCTTCCTTTGCCATTTATTAGCTGTATGATCCTGGAGAAGCCACTTAATTTTGCTGAGCCTCAGTTTCCCATCTGTAAAAATGGGAATAATAACAGCATCTACCTCATAGGGCTGCTGTGAGGATTGAAGGAGATAAAGTATGTGAAGTGCTTTGCAAAATTTATATTAGAAGAGACCTTCAGAGACCATCTAGTTCAGCCAATAAATTTTAAGAAGGAGAAAATAAGGACTAGAAGGGTGAAGGGACTTTTTTCAGGTGAGCTCAGCTAGTTAGTGGTACGGTTGGACCTCAACCCAAGGTCTAATGTTCTTTTCACTAAGATAAGGTTCTTCTTGTAAACAGTCATTCTACCTAAATGGACCCTTACTTTTTGTTTTCTTAGGATTCCAGTTCTGGTCTTAAGAATCAAAAAACTTGGATTCAAGTCCCAATTCAAAGACTTAGCAGTTTTAGGTTCTTGGGAAAATTCCTTAACCTTTTCAGAGTCTAAGCTGCCTTCTCTGTAAAATGGGATGGTCACTCTTATACTACAGGGAGCTGTGAAGAAACTCTTTGTAAAGCTGCAAGTACTATATTGAGATTAGCTATTATTGTCCAGTGTGCACAGGTATTTATAGATTCAGAGACCTGGTGAGTTAGAAGGGGCTTTGGAGACCAATCCGTTCATATTTCTCCCCAATTCAAAACTTTATTTGACAAGCACCTACCATGTGCAAAGAACTAGGCACAAGTAACACAAATACAAAAGCTGATCTGAAGTAACTTGCATTTAAAAACTTACTTTTTAATATCACCTTCATTTCCAGTTAAAACCACTCACCCAATGAGCCATACTTTGTAGCAAAGAATGAAAAAAAAAGGGGGGGAGCATTTCATCTCCACCATGTAGCACTTTAATCAAGTCAAATAGTCTTTTCACTGTTCCACACCCATGATCTCCAAATCTGCAGGAAAAGGTTATTTTACTGAGAATGAAGCTGAGCTCTAAATAAATAAAGTGATTTGCTCAAGTTTATGTAACTCTTGGAGAACTAAAAACCAGGCCTTCTAATTCCCATTATTACAATTCTCTTTTACCTGTCTTGATAAGCCATTGCCAAGCTGGGATTTGACTTTGTATATAGCACATTTCACATGCTGCAAGTAGAGTTGGAGAAGTAAAGACAGAGATCTAGAGTGATTGATAGGGATTGTTTTACAGCTTCAAAGTGGAGAGGCCACTCAAACTCCTTGCTGGGGAACTGACCTTTGGAGATGACTGTGATATAATCAAGCATCTAAGAGTTGTATTGAGTGCCATTTGTAACTAGAGATGAGGACAGAGACCATTGTTAACTGAGTGCCTTGACAGTTAGTCCATTTAATTGGCTTATTTCTTTCCCTGCTAGACATTTATTTCACAGTTGCACCATAGGTGAAGGACTGAACTTGTATTGGTTGAGCAGGTTGTTTCTTTCTAATCAGGATTTCCACAAAAGAGACTTGTGTGTGTTGAATGCCCTCAGAAGCCTCATACTAAGAGGCTGGTGCTTTCCCATTTCCAGCCCATGTTTGACCTGGTCATTCTTATATGCCTGTTATGAGGTCTGGATTTTCATGTCAGAGTGGTGAGGCTGGGCTTAGCTCCAGTCACTGTGGCTAACTTTGGTTGGAGGGAAGAGGAAGGCACTTATTGATCAAGAGGCACATATGGAACATTAGAGAATAATAGCATCCCTTAGATGGAGCAAATGCTGTTGCTGCCTCATGAATTTTGGCCAACCCTCTTTTCAGGCCTTAGCTTGCCTCTGAAAGCTCCTTGGGTAGAGCCTTTATTTCATGTGGCCTGAGATTAGTTAAGGACTGACTCAGCATTTTCCAGGAAACAGATATTTCTTTCTTTCCCCTAATAATGATCTGTGGTAGATAGGTCTTCAAGCATAGACCCATCTGGGAGTAAATCTGGCCCTGGATCTTTTGACATGGAATGTGGTTGAATGATTATGGGGAGGGACCGGGTGTTGAGAGAGCTTCAAACTATTTCTTCCTTGGCAAAGGCTCATAGTACAGGCCTGAGCAAGCCACTTAATTTTCTGGTGACTCAGTTTCCCCATATGGGGTGCTGGGATAAGTATTGGTAAGAAGATTTTGAAAGCTTCTGCTGACAAATAAGTTGTCTGGTCAGTCTGGTATGGTGGAAAGAACATGGAATTTGGTATCAGATTACCTAATTTTGAATCTTAGCCCTGCGATTTATTTGCCTTTTACCTTAGGCAAGTAAACCCCTTCCCTTCTCTGAGTCTCAGTTCTCTAAACTATAAATTAGGGGGTTAATTAGATGCTTACTAGAACTTTTTCTAGTTCTTGATTTCTGTGTAATAATTAAGCTCTTTTGTTTTATATCTCAAGCTTTCTCAGCCTCTTGCCTGCTCCAAATTCCTGTATTTCATTGACTTGATATGTGGGCCAAATTGAATTTTAAAAGTCAGGTTTTGACTTGTCCTTGGCCTAGTATTGTTCCTATCAGCAGCTGTAGCCCAGAGGCTCTGGAGCTCTTCCTATCCTGTCATTTAAATAGCTTCCAATGGATTGAAATCATTCTAGTTCCAGTCCTTCTCCTTTCAGAATTGCATGAGAAGTATTGTACTGAAAGTCATGGGATCATAGATTTAGAGTTGAAAGGGGACTTCTAAGTCAGTGAATCCAATCCCTTCATTTTCCTAGTGAAATTAGAGAACTAGTTAGTGTCTAAAATTCTTTCTGACTTTTAAGGCTCCATCTATGCAAACAAGTATAGGCTTAGTAGACCATGGAGTTTATCTAGAAAACCTCAAGGGGAGATTTATAATTCAAAAAGAGAAGTGGAGACAATTACAGAAGAAGAATCCACAGGATTTTGAAATTAATGGGATGTGACAATATGGGAGATGTGGGAGCAAGAAGAGTTAATAATAGCTGAAGTATTAAGGTTAGGTGATTAGAAGGATGGTGGTTTCATGGACAGAAATAAAGAAAGAGGAAGGGAAGTTTTGGGAAGGAACATGATGAGTGGTTTCAGTTTGGGATATGATGATATTGAGGGTTCCAGGGGAATATCTAAAGCAGTATTTGGTACAATTTGTACTGGAAGGGGAGAGTTTTCTCCACAGCATTTCTAAGAAATTGTTTTCCATTATTCCCTTGAATACCTCCAAGGAACAAGAGGTCTTTTACCCCTTTGAGACAGATCATTTTATTTCTAGTACCCACTCATGTGATTATTAAGTTAGAGAACACCAGGGCCTTCCTAAAAGAATATTAAATTAGAGAACATTATTATCTGAGCCTCCTAGCTATTGGAGAAAGGAATGATCATCTTTCCAACACCTTATTCCACCCTCTTTATCTAGGTGACAGACTATAAAATGGTTTTAAGGACATGTGTAAGCTCTCTGGTTCTTTTATTGTTAAGGTGCTCTATTTATTTTCTAATTTGTTGAGAAAGCTATGAATCATATTACTTCTAGATTAATGAGGAAGAGACAGTGACATCAGGAGGAGGATGTCTTGACCTGCAAGTAAATTGGATTTAAGTAAGGTTATGTTTTGCAAAGTCTTCAGCTTCACTCCTCCAGGCCTCAGAATTCAATGGCAAAACATGGATTAGGATGACTGATGATTGCCCCCATGTAGTAGATCTTGGCCTTTTTAAGCTAAGGTATTTCCCAGGTCTCAGTTTGCCTGAGCAACACCCTATTAAAAGTTAATCTAGGTAAGAACTGAGGCAAAAAGATCTAGTTTGCCTTCACAGAAGAATTAATATGAGAGAGGAAGATCCTCAGAGTTTATGGCCAGAACAGAAACAATTACTATTTGCATTCACTTTGAGCCATGAAAACCCAAACAATGAGCAAATAAACTTGGGCTGGGACTTATTATTAACTAATCAGTGAAAGCCAGTGTGATTTCAGTTTAAAGGCATAGTCAAGAACCTTCATTTTATTCCCAATGGGCTTTATCGGAGACTGTTTTTTTCAGAACTATATTTCAAGAAATCAGAAATAAAAACTAATTGTATCCATTTTAAAAAAATGGTAGAATAAATAAGTAGGGAAGAAAAAATTTAATCCCCAACTCCAAAATGTCTTGTGATCAAAATTGACATTCCTTTGGATGGAATACTCACATATAAAGGTATGACCCTTGCAAGACTGAGGGAAAAGAAGGTGGAGAAGGAGGAGGAGAAGGAAGAATTCATTGATGACCTTAAAGAAAAATGTATTTGAGAGTGGTAGAGATCAAGGATTTAATTTACCAGGTGTTTGAGGAGAGAGATAGAATAGTGAACCATTGAAAGCATAGGGTGTAAATAATCTTTTTCCCTCAAAGAGTTTCAAAAGAGCAGAGAGATGAGACAGACAGTAGCTGGAGGGACTCAAAAGTGCAAGACTTTAAAAAAAATTTTTTAAGAACCAGGCAGCCAGGGTGGTGTAGCTAGGTGGTGCAGTGGATAGGAACACTAGCTCTAGAGTCAAGCGGACCTGAGTTCAAATCCAACTTCAAACACTTAATAATTGCCTGCTTATGTGACTTCAGGCAAGTCGCTTAACCCCATTGCCTTAAAATAAAATTTTTTAAAAAAGAACCAGGCAGCCTTAAGAATGTTTATAGATAGAAGGGAAATATCTCTAATAAAGGAGACCCTGAAGTCCTATGAGAGCAAGGGCCTAGAGTAACCAGGAGAGAATGGGTTAAATGGTGCAAGTAGAGGAATTTGCCTTAAGTTTGAGTCTGAGGCTTTGTCTTCAATTACTCTGTCATTTAAGCCATTCTTCTCATGGTTACTAGATGGACCATCCTATCTCACAGTCTTTATGGTGTCACTACTATGCTTCACCTATGATTTATAAACTTCATTGATTCCCCATTGCCTATTTGAATAAAATCTAAAGTCTTTTACTATCCAAATCTCTTTTGATTTGTCCTCACCCATCCTCCCAGCCATATGCCTATTCTGTCATATTCTATATTCACTAGTTGTACTGGACTACTTATATTCCCTAGAAACACCTATCTCTTTCCTTCTGTTTCTTTGTCTTTCTCATCCCTTGAAATACTTTTTCTCTCTTTGTTAGTCTTTGTCATTCAAGATAGAACTTATATTCTGCTTCCTCCTTTTATCTTCTACTGAATACCCTACTCATTAGTAATCTCTGCCTCTGAGTTCCAATAGCATTTTTAAATCATTCTACCTTAATTTTTCAATTTTTCCCTAAATGTTTTTAGAAGTAGAACAATTTTCCAGGGTGTCTCTACCTTCATTTTAAATCTTCCTTGGAACAAAGAAAGATTTAATCAATTCAGCCATTAAAATGACTGAAGTCTGTCATTATATGTACCATTTCATACCTACAGTTCTATATCTCTCCATGGTGAAGAAGAAGGTATTTTTTAGTTCCTTTCTCTGGGGTCATGATAACTCATTGCAATTAATCTGATATGTGATATTTTTGTATTGTTTTATAACATTATAATAGTTATATATATTTTGTCATCATGGTTCTACTCTTTTCATTCAATCATTCATCTTTTTCATATTCCATTGAATTCTTCATAGTTATGTTTTCTCATGGTGTAGTGATTCTTTTATGTTTGAAAGCCATAATTTGTTTGGTATTTCCTTAGTAAATAGGTATTTACTTTTTTATCTAGTTTTGTTTTGTTTTGGTTTGATTTTTGCTCTAAGTGCTACTATAAATATTAAGTAGAATCTTTATTTTTGTCATTGACTTCTATGAACCATGTTCCCAATAGTGAGATGGCTCAGTTAAAGTATATGAATAGTAAAGTGATTTTTCCTGCATAATTTCAAATTTCTTCCTGGAATAATTGGACCAGGTCAGAGCTCTAACAGTAAATTAATAGTCCTCTTTTCCCATAACTCCTACAACACTGAACATTGCTTTATTATCTTTAACAATTTAATGTATATGATATAAAATATCAGAATTGTTTTAATTTGTCTTTTTCTTATCATTATTCAGAGCACTCATAGTTTTTGACAGTTTGCATTTCTTTTTTTAAGAACTTTCATTGATCTCTGTTGACTATCATAGGATGGCTGTTGTTCTTATATATTTGGGTTAATTCCCTTTGGATCTTTCTTATTTGACTTCTATCAGAGAAATTTGATGAGAAGATTTCTCCTCCCCCCCCACCCCCAGTCCCCAGTTTCTCTTCTGTTCTTACCATATTAGTTTTGTTTGTGTAAAAATCTTATAAATTTCTATAATTGCATTTGATTTTTAGGATGATCACTATCCCTATTTAAATTTTTTTCTGCTTATTCATCATACCCATAGTTATGAAACATAATTCCTTCTATTCTCCTCTTAATTTTTTTTAATGCTGTGAATTTTTATATGGAGGCTACATTGTGGCATATGTGTAAGAGTCTAAGCCAAGGGCTTTTAATATTTTTTTATGTCATGGGGCTCAGGTAGTTTGGTTAAGCCAATGAGTCCCTTCTCAGAATAAAAGTTTTTGAATGCATAAAATAAAATAGAAAAGATTACAGAGAAAATAAATCCACTGAAACAGAGTTATCAAATCATTTTTAAAATAGGTTATTGAACTATTGGTTAGATACCTGTAGTCTCAATCTACTTTCTGTCAAAATGCTCTCTCCACTGTCCCTAGCAATTCTTATTGAAAAGGGTATTCTTCCAGCTGTTTATAGTCTGTGGTTTATTGAACAATGGACTACTATATTTGATTTCTTCTATGCCTTGCCCAGCTCTTCTGTTCCATAGATCTACATTTCTATTTTTTTAACAGTTTCCAACACTTTGGGTGATTCTGGTTGTATAAGATAGTTTGAGGTCTAATGCTGTTATTCTTCCTCCTGCTTCCCTCCCCCATTATTTCTCTTGGTATTCTAGACCCTGTGGTTCTACAAGTGACTATGATTATTTTTTATTATTTCATAAAGTAATTCTTGTAGTTTAATTGTCATGTTCCTAAATCAATACCACCAGTAGTGTTCTGTTTGTATATTTCTTGGAACTTATGACATTCTAATTTTTGTTTTTATTGCCTTTTGTTTTTCTTATTTCTGATCTCTCCTTGAGGGCAGTAGGGGCCATGTCTTATTCTTGTTTGCATATCTCATGAACCACACCTAATATCTTACCTTGAATTTGCAGAGTTTTTATTTTAATTCAGTTCCCACATTTTGCAGATAATGAAACTTAGATGTGGAACAGTGAAATTACTTGTCACTTGTTATATAGATGATTCCAGACCTTGGGTTCAGACTCTAGGTCTTTTGACTTCAAATTCAGTTCTCTTTCTTACTAACCCAATTGTTGGTGGAATGAATGAAAGAACTAGAATTAAGACCTGTGGTCAGATTGAAGCATGCCTGACTATAGCTCTCAGCAAAGATCACCTTTAAAAAAAAGAAAAAGAAATTAGCATATAAATGATGATGTGTCTTAGAGCTACCTTCAAAAACAAAATTGAAAGGAAGGATAACAATTTGTGGTTAAACTAGAAAATGGTTTCAGGACTTGCTGTACCCTCTACAGCTACATATCAAACAGTCCACAATATAGAAAATAGAGAGGGCTGTCTGAAATGAAATATACTCAGAATAGCTGACTATGCTGTAGAGAGACCTTGAGGAAAAAAACCAAGATGTTTATGATGAAAAGGACCCTGATTAGTCTTTCAAATTCTAGGTTTTGGGGGTTCTCTTTGGAAAATTTTCATTTGTTTGTAGGAACAGGCATCTATTTCACTGCACTTACAATCTCATCATCATCATCATCATCTTTGTTGTCATCATGGTGACAGTGATAGTAGATTTATTTGAATTTTGGAGTATGTCTCAATTTCTTTACCTATAAAATGGAATCGAATAGCACTAAGGACCTTTTTGACCCTGGAATTCTTTGTTTGCATGATCCTGTTTAAAGGTTACCTTGGTACAGAAAAATTCAAAATGCTTTGACCAATTTGCCATAGACATAGTCTTAATATGTAATTTTGAGGCATTTGGACCTCAGGTAGTCCAAATGGAACAATTGAAAGGCCAGAAATTTGGATGTTGAATCAAAAGCATCTGTCTCAAAAGTTTGTTATGAGAATCAAATGAGATAATATTTACATAGCACCTAGCATAGTGCCTCACCCAGAGTAGGTGCTATGTAAATATTAGCTATGATGATGAGGATGATAATGATGATGTAATATGATAATTCTTTGAAGTAACCAAAATCAAAATATGTCTCCTGCTTCCTGGAATAATAGATAGAGTGATAGGTTTGAAATTAGTAAGATATGTGTACAAGCAGAGCAAACCATTTAATCTACCTTTGCTTAAAGTTCCTGCAGTAAGAATTCGCCATGGTGAAAAAAATCATGAATTCTTTCCTTAATTGAATCTGCCTAATAAGATTGATTAAACAATACTAGAATTTCTTCTGTGATTTGCCTACTTTATATAGAAACAAGAGACTCATTTATGCATCATATTATCACCCATTTTTACATATGTTTTAGGATCATAGAATTGTAGAACTGGAAAAAACCTCAAAAGATAATGTAGTCTGTAATAAGCTAAATTTACTGAAATCTGCAATAAAAATCTAATAAAACTTCATTATAACAAACATAACACATTCTTAGATCCTTTTACGCTAGTTGGTTAAATCATATTCTTAGAATCCTAGTTACTATAGAGAGTAAAATATGACCTAAGATTCTTGTCCTAATTACACAAATGTTGTTCTTATCCCTAGCACTTGCCTTATAAAGGGATTTAAAGGATCATAAGATTGGAACTGAAAAAGATCATTAGAGGATATCTCATCAGCTAAATGCTTATTTCTAATAATAAAGAAGTTTCTTAGTATACTTGAATAGGAATGACTGAAATGAAGGGTAAAGAAGGAATTATATCCAATCTTGAACTATGTAGAATGACTTCTCTGAGAATTCTCTGTCTGGAAGGATCAGAATTATGTGACAGTAGCTTTGGGTCAAAAATAGCAATAAGGGGAGACTAGATGGTGCAGTGGATAAAGCACTGGCCCTGGAGTCAGGAGTACCTGGGTTCAAATCAGGTCCTAGACACTTAATAATTACCTAGCTATGTGGCCCTGGGCAAGCCACTTAACCCCATTTGCCTTGCAAAAAAAAAATAGCAATAAAAGTTTATGTCAGACCCTATTGTTAACTCCGTGGTTCTATAAAAGTCAGTTAGGTTCTCAAATGTTCTAGGAAACGCTTAAGACTATTTTTTTAAAAAGGTGATGATCCATATTGGAAGATTTCTTCAGCTGGGAGTTAGTTCCTTTATTGATGAAATCACAAGTTCTGTCCCTGTTCCCCTCCCTATATTAGGGGAAACATGCTCAAAATGTTTTATTGATATGGATGTTCAATAAAAAAAATATTTGGAGATCACTGGTAAAGCTCACAGTGTTGTTTGGGTTCTCTTAGACCAAATATACTCTGAATATCAAATTTTTTTAGGGAGATTTTTGGAAAAATAACAAAGTGAAATGATATATGTGAGAAGTTCTTATGTTGTATGTTTAAGAAACCCACAAATGTTAAAAAGCTCTTAGGAAAACAAATGGTAAAATTCATCAACAAAGTCATGTGAGGATCAGATCATTAAATAAATGTTTCAGGGGAATTCTATGTATATATAGTAAACCTGGATTTCATTGAGATTTCTGACAGAATCTCACATGGCATAATTATAGATAAAATGGAAAGAGGTGGACTAAAAGCTAAGAATGGACTCCTAGTTAAATCAACAAGTCCAGAAAATAGTGAGTGAAAGGACTTGGAAATTTGGATGGAGATTTATAATAGATACCTAGAGAGGTGTTATTAATTGGTCCTAACTGGTCAGCATTTTTATCAGTAACTTGATTAAGAGAGGACATAAAATAATACTTATAAAATTATAAATTGTAGTTTAACAAAACTAACTATACAAGTAAAGAATTGGGAAGACATGGTTAGACAACAGTTAGTGTGAATAAGATATACTGGGTTTTAGTGGACTGCAAGCTCAATGTGAGTCAATAGAGCAGCAAGGAAGCTGTGTGTTAGTGGTAGCAATGTATCTAAGAAGATGGAGGGGATGGTCTTGCTGCCCTTTCCTATCTCAGACCTTATTTAGAATGTTATTTCCAATTCAGGTACCACATTTTCAAATGAAAATTGACTACTTACAGCAAGACCAAGGAAGATGAGTATGGCAGAGGGACTTGAAATCATACCATAAGAAGCTCAATTTAAGGAACTGTGATTCTTATTTAGAGGACAAAAGACTTTGGGTGGCTGGGGTGTTAAGTTGTTTTCAAATATTTGAAAGACTGTCCAGTGGGAAAGGGATCCAACTTCTGTTTAGATAAGATAAGAACCTAGGATCAATGGAGAGACATTACACAGAAGTAAATGTTAGCTAAACAGCAGGAAAGACTTAACAGGAAATTGGCTATCTTGGGCATGAAGGAAATGGAATGGTAAGTGCTTCATCACCTGAGTACATCAAACAGAAACTGGAAGGAGGCTTGTCAAAAATATCACAGAAAAAAAATTAAAAAAGTTAAAAAAAAGAATATCACAGAGAGGATTCATGATTTGAACTATGTCAGATTAGTCAGATTCTTAATGTTTTTCTTTGGGTCTGTGATTTTACATAAAGGAAGGAAATACAAAGAAACTTAGGTAGAGTCATTTCTGGAGTCTTGACGTTGGACTATATGACCCTGAATATATATTCCATCATTCTGATAGAATTTTTGAGTGCTTTTCAAGAGAGAGAAGGGAAGGAGATTGATTCCAAAATAGAAATCCAAAATAGAAATTACCTAGTATATGGAACATGATTTAGTCCATAAGTCCATCTTCAAGTGTTCCTTTGAATATCAAAGATGCTTATAATAAAATTCACCTTTAATATCGACTCTTTCTTATATTTCAGTTTGAAATAGAAATTCAGAGGATTTCAGAAGCCTATGAGAGTCTAGTTAAATCTACCACCAAGCGAGAATCTCTGGACAAAGCCATGAAGAACAAACTGGAAGGAGAGATTAGGAGACTTCATGATTTCAACAGAGATCTACGAGGCACGTTCATTTCTTTTAAAATTTTTTATACTTTCTTTTTGCAAGCCAAATGGGGTTAGGTGGCTTGCCCAAGGTCACACAGCTAGGTAATTATTAAGCATCTGAGACTGGATTTGAACCCAGGTAGTCCTGATTCCAGGGCCGGTGCTTTATCCACTGTGCCACCTAGCCACCCCGAGGCACATTCATTTCTATGTGTATTTAACCAAGTTCTGGGTACTATATTCCTTACTTATCAACATTCCAAGTTCTCTTTGTCATGTTTCTCCTGTAGCTAGATAAGCTAGTGAAACTCAACAACATTTTTTGATTGTTAAAAGACAGAATCATTTCTGTCTACCTTGTGGGATGTTATATTATTTTAAGCATTAGAATCACTAGTGTTTGTATATTTATGTGTGTATAGATATACTTTCATTTATTAAAAAATAATCCTGGGGCAGCTAGACGGTGCAATGGATAAAGCACAGGCCCTGGACTCAGGAGAACTTGAGTTCAACTGTGACCTTAGACAATAATTACTTAGCTGTATGGTCTTGGGCAAGTCACTTATTCCTATTGCCTTGTAAAAAAAATAAAAAATAATGCCACTTGATAAGATATGGTTAAGGACAGAAAAATACATATAGCTTCCCTAGAGGATTCAAAAACAAAATTTAATAAATAAATTCTTTTCACCTACCCACTTCCTAAAACAAAGAACCAAAAGTGTTTAAAGACCATTTGCATTTAACTAACTGTCTGCCATGGATTTTCTCCATCATCTCTACCTTTTTCTTTCCTAGCTTCTTCCAAGTCCCAGCTAAAATCCTACTCTCAACAGGAAGCTTTTCCCAACTCCTTTCAATTCTAGTCCCTTCCCTCTGTTGATTATTTCCTATTTATGTTAAATTAGTTTGTGTATACATAGGTTTTTGTTTATTGTCTTATCCATTAGATTGTGATCTCCTTGAGGGTTTTGCTTTTTTGGTTTTGCTTCTTAGTATTTAATATTAGTATTAATAGTAGGATCAAATGCTTTTTGCCTGACTCCTCAGAATTGGGAGACTGCCTACTCTAGAATTCTGAATGTTTTAGAAAGGGAGGAAGGAGATCATCTTCTAAATTCTACCTTTTCTTCCTATCATCAATAAGCCTTTTTTTTAAAAAAAAATTGCCTATTACACATACTACATAGTAGTAAAAATCCACAGCTATCATATTGCAGGATTTCCTCATCATGAGTCTTTTATGTATGAATCACAGTCCTTCTGTCCATATATGACCCAAAACTATGCTGTTGAATAAATTTAAAGCTGTGTCAAATGGCTTACTTAAGATCAGATGTTTTGACCTTCTGTCTATGTCCCTTTTCTTAATTATCTTGTTATGGGGTGTGTGTGTGTGTGTGTGTGTGTGTGTGTGTGTGTGTGTGTGATGTATAATATATAAATATATATATATATACATGTTTATCTATATAAAATATATATGTTTATGTATATGTGTATATGTATATATACACACACACATACATATATACCTTCTAGGGATTTGGAGGTGTTGGGACCAGTCTTGTTTGAAATTCAGATCAGAAAGCCTTTCCCCCTTCCAAGGCATTGGATTTCAGATTGAGAGGGCCAAGCCTCCTGGGAAGGACCCTCTTTTCAGCAGGCTTCCTGTCTTAGCATGCAGAAG
Organism: Macrotis lagotis; assembly: GCF_037893015.1. NCBI lineage: Eukaryota > Metazoa > Chordata > Mammalia > Peramelemorphia > Peramelidae > Macrotis > Macrotis lagotis. The sequence goes on from NC_133658.1 coordinate 765,888,883, forward strand.
AGGAACAAATATCCCAATATGTTTTTCTTAGAAACTTCCCTGAAATTTCAATTCATGATCACAGGGAGTAGAATTACATTAATTTGCTAGAAGACATCAACTTGAATCTACCCCTCAAGTCTCTTCTTTTTATGAGCTGGAAAGAAAAATATCATACTTCCCCCAAAGGATCAGGAAGATAACATTTTCCACCCGTTGTTTGATCTTCTGACTCCCCATTTTTTAACTCCTGCCTGACCATTGATTCATGCCCTCCTCTTGGCACCCATCTCATTTTCAGTAGACTGATGATTTTATATTAATATGTATTTTTTTTAAAGAATTTCTTGTTTTTGGGTAGACCGCCTGGAGACTGCCAACAGGCAACTGGCCAGCAGGGAATATGATGGACATGAAGATAAAGCAACAGAAGGTCATTATGCTTCTCAGAGTAAGTATTCACATTTATTTATTCTGAAAATTTTTAAACATGGGCAGTGAAAGTGAATCATGATAACTTGGAGATTTACTCTTCTTATATTTGCATTTGCCCTTAATTCAGCATGTAACCTGTTTGGACCATAGACCAAGTACTATATATACTTGCCAAATGTGGAGCAGAAGGAAATATCACTTCCATAAATTTAGTTTTAGATCTAGCCTCTCCTCTGTGATTTATGATCTTTTTCTTTAGATAAGACTCCAAAGGTGGGGAGTGGGGAAAAAACTTTACTACACTTTCTGACATCAGACATTTGTTTGCCATTAATTTTGACTATTTGTGCTTATGCCCTAATATCCCTTTCCAGATTAATTTTTCACAAAGTTAAAAATTTATGTTTTTATCTTGTTTTTGTAACTAACACCTTTATTTCTATTTGTATTTTCCTACCTATCTTCCCCAGAGAACTATCTCCTCAGCAAGAAATCAGTACAACAACTGAGTCTGATATAAGCTGTGTTCCACCCTCATAGTCTTCTACCTTTGCAAAGAAGGGAGGGACATATATTTTCTCATCTCTTTCCCAGTGACAAACTTGAACAATATAATAATACCCAATTGCCTCATCAAAAAAGAGAGGTGCAACTAGGGAGTACAGTGAATAGGGCACTGGCCCTGGAATTAGGAGGACCTGAGTTCAAATTTGACCTCAGACACTTGACACTTACTAGCTATGTGAACTTGGAAAAGTCACTTAATCCCAATTGTCTCACTTCCCCCTCCCCAAAATAATGCACAGAATAGTTTTGCTCTTCCCATTTGCATTATGCTGTTTTTTTGGTTCTTATTACTTTTATCAGTTCAATTACAATATTTCATTGTAATTGTCATATTCTTCTTTTCTTACAATGCAACAATATTTCATTATACTTGCCACTATTTGTTTAGACATTTCCCCTAGTATATGAACATCTACTTTGTTTTCTAGTTTTTGTTTTATAAAAATCGATATTAAAATATTAACTTTGACCTTCTTCACTCAGGAGAGGAAAAGAGGAAAGTGCAACCTGGGAAAACTGAGGGCTAATGACTGGTCATGGTTTAAATGGAGAATAAGATTTGGAATTAAAAGGCAGAGTAAGAGGTGGAATGGAATATTAATCTGATAAATGTAAAATAGAATCTTAGATTTGTTCTACTTTGCATTTCTGTTTATAAGTAATTTGGAACATTTTTCATATGCCTGTATAGCTTGAATTTCTTTTTTTTTTGAAAAGTGTCTGTTTATCAGTTGAGGGAGTGGTTCATAGTCTTATAGACCTTGTTTTGTATGTGTTTGAGATAGTTGGGGTTAAGTGACTTGCCTGGTGTCACATAGGTAGTAAGTGTCAAATGTTTGAGACTGGATTTGAACTCAGGTCTTCCTAGTTGGTGTTCTATTCTCTACACAACATAGATGCCCTATATTCTTATAAATCTGAGTACTTTTGAAAATACATTTTGAAAATTGAATCTTTACATAAGAAACATTTCACAGATTTTTTCCCCACTTAATTGATTTCCCTCTAAATTTTAATTATATTGGTTTTGTTGGTGCAAAAATATTAACTTACATAATCAAAATTATCCATTTTATCTCCTATGATCTTCTCAATTCAGGTATTAGTTATGAACTCTTTCCTAATATTCAGATTTAAGAAGTAATTTCTTATTTCTTTAATTTGTTTGTGAAGCAAACTTTTATATATATACACCATATATTCATTTGGTAATTATCATAGAGAGAAGTATTGATCTAAAAACTGACTTCTTCCCAGACTGCCTTCTTTTTTTTTTTTTAGGTTTTTGCAAGGCAAATGGAGGTAAGTGGCTTGCCCAAGGCCACACAGCTAGGTAATTATTAAGTGTCTGAGACCGGATTTGAACCCAGGTACTCCTGACTCCAAGGCCGGTGCTTTATCCACTGAGCCACCTAGCTGCCCAACTAGTGAGTTTTTATCCCATTAGCTGGAGTCTTTGGATTTATTGATCACTCAAGTACTATGTTCATTAGATTTTCTAAGCTGAATATCTAATCTGTTCCACTGATAAACATCTTTATTTTAATAAGTCCTAAATCATTTAGATGATTAGTGCTCTCTAATATAGTTTAAAATATGATATCAGGACAGCTAGATGGCGCAGTGAATAGAGCACTGTCCCTGGAGTCAGGAGGACCTGAGTTCAAATTTGACCTCAAGCACTTACCAATTATCTAGCTATGTGACCTTGGGCAAGTCATTTAACCCCATTGCCTTGCAAAAAATACCCCACCAACCTTAAAAAAAAGATATGATATTGCTAATAAAGATCTTATGCTTTTTGCTGGTACCAAATAATCTTATTAATTATTGCTTATAATATTATTTAAGGTCTAACAGTGCTATTCTTCTATTTCTATTTTTTCCATTTTCCCCTATGAAGTCCTAGTCCTTTCTTCAAATTTATTATGTTATTTTGTATAGCTCTTTAAGATAATCTTTTGATCACTAATTGGTATAACATTAAATTTGTTAATTTATTTAAGTAATATAATTTTCATTTTATTGGCATGGCCCAATCATGACACTGATTATATCTTCAATTATTAAGCCATTCTTGATTTCTTTGAAGAGTACTGTATTTTATCTATAAGATCATAAATGTGCCCTGGAAGACTGACTGAAAGATTTTTTCAGCATTTTGCATTTATTTTGGTTGGAACTTCCCTTCTTTTATTTCAGTGTCTCATTTAGTTCCTTTGCTGGTTCTCTGAGGTAGTTGGAATATGTTACTATGAATCAGCAAGAGGGATAGTTTTATCTCTTCGTTGCCTATTTTTATGCTCCTAATTTGTTTTCCTTGACTTATTGCTAACTCTAGCTTTTCTAGAACTATGTTAAACAACAATAGAGAAAGGAGGCTTCCTTACCTTATTCCTATATTGATTGGGAAAGTTTCTAGTGTTTTGGCATTTCATTGGGTTTTATTATGTTAAAAATGTCACTCTACATCTGTGCTTTAAAGAGTTTTTGTATAAATAAATCCAGTAAGTCTTTTTATGTAAACATTCATATAATCCACAATTTGGGCACAATTTGACATTAGCACCATCAGTTGTTTATTGTTCCCTAACATCAGCCTGGCTATGTATACTTATAGACCCATTAAATTAAATCCTCATTTATTATATAATTTGAGCCCTTTCTTTAAGTGAGGGCTATGCATAGAATTGCAACATGTTACTTGTAAATAATAGTGTAATAATAGAAAAATTGCAATAGTGTCAGGAGGATAGATTGGGCTCATACTTTGACCTGTTACCTGGGGACACGGAGTTTGAAAATCACCCCTTTCAGGTCAGAATGGAAAAAGTCCATTAGAATCCAGGGCCTCTGGCAAGAACTTCCTAGAACTAGCTCACTATAATTGAGCATCTGTAAGCATGGAAACTTTCTGGACACCTCTTAAACCTTCTGGCTTGAAGGCATGATATGGGAAAGGGGGCCCCTACTAGCTGAAAGAGAAATTGTAGCAATGAAAATGTGACTCTGCTTTATCTCAAAGGCAGAATCACTCCCTTAAGATAAGAGGGCCAACAAATCTATTTCAGCTGTATTTGAAATGTTTTTCATCTGTGATGTATGCAATAGGCAAAAAATTGAATCCAGTCACTGTGCTTGAAGCAAGTAGGTTAACAGATAGAAGGCTAATTTTCTTACTTGGCTTTTAAATTTTCCAGAGGGCTTCCCAATCACTTACATCACTTTCTTCAATATTAGAATTAATAGATAAAAAGAGACTTTTACTCCCAGGAAAACTTAAGACCCCTTCCCATTCTCTGAAGTATTTGTGCCATACTCCCTAGAAGTATAGCCATTTCATTGACACTTCCTGGCATAAAGTAGAAAGATCTCAATTTTCCCCAAACTGCCTGTGTTTACTATCTTATATTTCCTTTATATTTATTCTGTATATACATTCTTGACGTAAATTCCTTGAGAACAGGGATTGTTTCATTCTTTGTATTCATATCCTTAGCTCTTAAGCTCCCATGACATTGTGTGGCTTATAGTTGATATTAAATTAATGCTTGTTGATTGCTAACTAATTGATAGATGGGCTCTTTTGGCTTTGTCAAGAATTTAACATCTAATAGTCATCTGATGAAATGAAAGGAAAATCAGATTATAAAACTCATGGTATCTGAATTTTGAGATTAGTTTAGAGATGTCATGGATGAAATTGACATAGATAGCCTTTAAAAAATAAAACATGGTTCTTTTTTTCTGTTCATTTTAATTAATTTTTTTATTCTCATTTTGTACAAATGTTTTTTTTACATTAATAAAATATACTTGTTTACAAGTAAACAAAATACCCCTCCCCCATGAATATAGATAGACTTGCTCGGGCGAAAAAGTAAAGGGGAGAGAATAAAAACTAAAATTAAAAAAAATAATAGTAATAATTGTAGTTATGGCCAGGTGGCACAATGGACGAAGCACCAGCCTTGGAGCCACGAGCACCCGAGTCCATATCCAGCCTCATAAATCCAATAATCACCCAGCCATGTGACATGCAAGCCACCTGATCCCCACTGCCCTGCAAAAACCAAAAAGAAGGAAAAAAAAGACCCAAAATAAAATAAAATAGTAATAATAGTAGGGGTGGCTGGGTGGCAGACAGAGCATTGGCCCTTGAGCCAGGAGCACCTGGGTCCGAATCCAGCCCCAGACACCCAAAGATCACCCTTGCTATGTGGCCCCAGGCAGGCCACCCAGCCCCACTTGCCCTGCACCCTCCCCCAAATAATAATAACAAAAAGTGTGCTTTGGTCTTTGTTCCAACACCATCAACTCTGTTGTGAGTGGCTCACATTCTTTATGATAATCCATCACAGAAGTTACTTCCCTATTTTTCCAATGTTGCCATTGCTGATCGCAACTCCCTCCTTTTTTATTTCTCCACTGCCACATACTATATTTTCTCTCTCCTTTCACTCTGACTCTGCTGTAGGGTCGCTGAGTGGTGCAGCAGACAGATCCCTGGTCCTGGGGCCAAGAAGCCCTGAGCCCCTATACCACCCCTTAGGCCCGGAATCCACCTGGCCCTATGGTCCTGGACAGGCCTTCCAATCCCAGCCCCTTGCAAGAAGTAAAAAAGAAAATGTGTTATATCTGACCACTCTCCCCCCATGGTCCATCCTCTCCTCCTTTATTCACATCCCCACCCCTTCCCCCTGCTCCCCCCTCCTTCTTACTCCAGTTGTCTATACCCCATTGAGAATATTTGCTGTTTCCTCTCCTAGCCATCTCTGATGAGAGCAAAGGTTCCCTCATTCCCCCTTGCCTCCCCCCTTCCATATCATTGCAATAGCTCATTGTAATAAAAAAAATCTTATTATGTGAAATATCTTGGACTATTCCCCCTCTCCTTTTTATTTCTCCCATTCCATTTCTCTTTTTTTCCTATTGACTCCATTTTTACACCATATTTTGTCTTCAAATTCAGCTTTCTCCTGTGCTTCAACTATAAAAGCTCCCTCTACCTGCTCTATTAACTGAGGAGGTTCATATGAGTATTATCAGTGTCATTTTTCTATACATGCAGTTCATCCTCATTAAGTCCCTCATATTTGCCCCGTCTCCTCCGATCTCCATGCTTCACCTGAGTCCTGTATCTGAAGATCAAACCTTCTGTTCAGCTCTGGCCATTCCAAAAGGAACCTTTGAAATCCCCCTGGTTCATTGAAAGTTCATCTTTTTCCCTGGATGAAGACATTCAGCCTTGCTGGGTAGTTCATTCTTAGCTGCATTCTAAGCTCTTTTGCCTTCCGGTATATTGTATTCCAAGCCCTACGAGCTTCCAATATAGTTACTGCTAAGTCTGTGATCCTGACTGCAGCTCCATGATATCTGAACTGTGTCCTTCTGGCTGCTTGTAATATTTTCTCTTTGACTTGGGAGTTCTGGAACTTGGCTATAATATTCCTGGGGGTTGGTTTTTGGGGATCTCTTTCTCTGGGGGATCGGTGGATTCTCTCTATTTCTATTTTGCCCTCTGCTTCTAGAATATCAGGGCAATTTTCCTGTAGTAATTCTTTGAAAATGATGTCAAGGCTCTTTTCCTGATCATGACTTTCAGGTATTCCAATAATTTTTAAATTATCTTTCCTAAGTCTGTTTTCCATATCAGTTGTTTTTTCAATGAGATATTTCACATTTTCTTCTAATTTTTCATTTTTTTGGTTTTGAAGTATTGATTCCTGATTTCTGGTAAATTCATCAATCTCCCTGAATTCTATTCTTTGTCTGAAGGATTTGTTCTCCTCAGAGAGTTTTCTTATCTCTTTTTCCATCTGGCCAATTTTGCTTTTTAAAGCATTCTTCTCCTCAATAACTTTCTGAACTGTTTTATCCATTTGACCTAAGCTGTTTTTTAGCATGCTATTTTCTTCAGCATTTTTTTGGATTTCCTTGACTAAGCTGCTGACTTGACTTCATTTTCATGTTTTCCCTGCATCTCTCTCCTTTCTTTTCCCAGTTTTTCTTCCAACTCCCTCATTTGATTTTCAAAGTCTTTTTTGAGCTCTATCATAGCCTGAGCCCAATTTCTGTTTTTCTTGGAGTCTTTAGATGCAGGAGCTTGTGCTTCCTCATCTTCAGACTGAGTATTTTGATCCTTCTTGGGCTCATTTGCAAAATATTTCTCAATAGTCTTCCTCTTATTTCTCTGCTTGCTCATTTTCCCAGCCTGGGCCTGGTTTTGGGGTGCTTCCTGAGCTTTTGGGACACTCCCCCAAGGGTCTCAGTGTGTGAGGCTCTGTCCTCCCTCCTGGTCTGTGAATGACCATAAACACCACCCTCTGCCACGGGAGCCAAGGTGGAGGGGGCCCTGCTGTTCTATTGGGGGGCCTAGACTGTGACAGGATCTGAATGTGGTCACAGCCCCAGAGTCCTGTTCCAGGGGCAGAGGACAGAGCTCTGCAGTCTCTCTTCACTCCCCTCCCTCAGCTCAATGGGCTCATGCTCTGGGGGCTCCTGCTTACTGGCTCTGCCTGCTTCTGTTTCCGGGTCTGGGCTGCCAAAAGACTAAGCTGCTTGCTGTGTGCCCTGAGGGCTGGGCTCCACATGCTCGCTCTGGAAGAGGTCCCCCGCTGTTCCCCCACTTTGTGCCCATGCTCCCTGGGGTGCAGCTCAGGAGACTCCCCCCGCTGCTGTGAGCCATGGCTACCAGTGCCCTGGGGCTGCCTCCGGGAGGCTGAAGTTCTTTCGCTCTGGCGGGCCACCCCTCTGGTGGGCCGCTCCTCCAACCCCGGGGAGCAGAACCTTTCTGCTCTTTTCCAGGTTACCTTGAGTAGGAGAACTGCCTCACTGGGTCCCTTTGTGGGTTCTGTCTCTCGAAAGTTTAATTAGAGTCCTTAGCTTATGAGTTTTATCAGAGAGCTCCTAAGACTGGATCCTTTCATGTCACCATCTTGGCTCCGCCCCCCTCTAAAACATGCTTCTTAAATCTAAATCAAAATAAAACAAATATATTTACCAGTCTTTTGGCCAGATAATTCCTTATTACCCCTCATTTTACCCAGTCCTTTCTATACTCTCTGGATCAACAGATAAGAACATATGTATGCAGTCATAAGCTCACACATTTCTTTGGATCCTTAACAGAATGGGGAAAGAAAGGAGGAACAGAGCTTCTAGAATTTCTATTAAACCAGCTGTGCATGGCTGACCTAAATCATTATTCTTCTGTTTTCTTATCTGTACAATGCAAGCAATTATACTTTTCCTTCTGACTGCAGAGAGAAAATGCAATAGAAGCTGTGGAAGTATTTTATGAGGTTTAACACTGACATCAAGTAGCAGTGTTGTTAGAGGACAGTGTTGTGTGGTGGGGTGAATGATGGACTTAGAATCTGAGATTGACATTTGTTGGCTGTGGGTTCAAGGGCAAGTCACTCTTGAATTGCTCATCTTTAAATGAGGGAATAACAAAATCTTTAGGGCAACTAGATGGCACAATGGATAGAGTGCTGGGTCTGGAATCCAGAAGTCTTCATCTTCCTGGATTAAAAATCTAGTCTCAGATGCTTACTAGCTGTGTGACCCTAGGCAAGTCACTTATCCCTGTTTTCCTCAGTTACCTCATCTGGAGAAAAAAATGGCAAACCACATCAATAATCTAAGAAAACTGCAAAAGGGGTAATGAAGGAACAATCCTGAGAGGTAAGTCTCTCATTATCCCCATTTTACAGCTGAGGAAACTTAGGCAACCTGAGGTTAAGTGACTTGCTAGTAAATATATGAAGTTAGATTTGAACTCAAGTCTTACCAGGTCCAGTACTCTATCCATTATGCCACTTAGCAGTTACAAAGATGCTGAGGAGAGGTCAGTGAGTAGCATTTATGAAAATACAGAAGTGCATATGCCCATGCACTCAATGGAAGCATAGAAGGTTAGGGAGAGAGCAGGGACAGGCTAGCCAGGAGCCCTTCAAAGAACTCTTTTGTCATAATTGAGAAGTGATTAAGAAGGTCCTACTTACTATTTGGTGATCCAGAATTTGCAAACTTCAGATGAGGAAATAGAGGTCCAGAGAATGACTTAATAATTTACACAGATAAACAATTCAATAATAACGAAGCTCCAAAAAAAGTAATGGTAAAACATTTATGGCACTTAACAAAACTTTATTTACAGGAAGTGTTTGAGGTAGTAGAATAAGTATTATTTCCATTTCACAGAACAGGTATTCAGATCCAGTTCATCTTCAGCCATGTTTAATCTTTCGTTTTGTTTTGTTTTTATACCATTAATGTCCTTTCTTATTTATAGAAGTTATGTTTTGTGGGAGTAAATCACAAGTATATTCATTGGCCATATAAGAGTTCACACTTTTCAGATGTCTTTGGAGGCTTGGCATTTGGATTAGAAGAAAGCAAAGTAAAGTAACTGCTCCTTGGGGTATCATGTATGATAGAATCACAGATTCTCAGAGATAGAAAAGACCTTGGAACACATCTCCTTCAACCTGTTCCGGAAAAAAGTCCCCTCTACAAAATATACAAGCCATCATTGGGATTTTCTTCCAGACCCATTGCTTCTACTTCTACTCTTCCACTTTGTTATAATTCTAACGTTAAGCATTTCTCTCTATAACTAACACTCTTTATCACATGAAAAAGTTACATGCTTCTACTGTTATGTTATTATACCACCATAGTTTTACCCTCTGGGGCCAAGCAGCCCAAATGCATGTAGTAGTTTATCATCATTTCTTTAGGCTAAACATTTCCTCCAATCAATCATTACAATGAACCTTTACCATCCTTTTCTAGAAGCCATCTTGATTATCAATATCATTTCTAAAATATTGAGCACATCATCTGTCCAGGACAGAATATTTAGGGACTATTACTTCTTCATTGAATATGATCAAATGTTACAGTCACTGGCAATTATTTTAGATGGTGGGGAAGTAAAATCTGGTTGGAAAATGAAAAAGTATCATTTCTACCTTATCCCTAGGTCTAAATATATAAGTACTTTCCAAGCACTTCCTTCAAGACTGGTCAAGTAGAAGACCATGAGAAATTCTAAATTATAACTAAAGGCTAAAGTCCTCTTGACTTTTCTGTTTGAGGACAAGGAGGTACAACTACAGAGAGGCTTCAGTTATTTTCCTTTTAAAAAAACCGAATGTCGGTGAGTCAGGTCTTCAGTCTAAATCCTGAAGAAGGACATGGTCATTCAGATAGATCATTTCCTTTCAGTTGGAAAAGTATTAAATGATTTCATTTCAGTTGTATTTCCTCTCAGAGTTGCTATGTTTAATATAATATTTTCACATTTTCTAAGAAATATTATTCAATTCACTATTTAGAGTTTTATGAATGTAAATATTTTGTTCCTTATATTTTCTCCTTCCTTCAACACACACTTTGTTCTTCTATAGAGTTGCAAAGATCCTTTTGGAGAAGGCTGAGAAAAGTTTTTCCCTTTTTATAAAAGTGATCTCTTAGCTTAAAGGGTAAAGGAGGCAAAGTGGACATCAGTTTATCCCTTACATATAAAGACTCTACCCACCCCCTGGGAAAATTATTTCTTTGATCTTTTATATTAATATTTCATTGATTGCTTGATTAATATACCTCAGAACTCTACCAAATTTGAAACATTTCTTTGTCATTTTGTTGTTGTTGTTTTTGGTCTGGAACTTTGACTTTATTGGTATAGAGAGACTCTGGTCAGGAAAATTCCCTCTAGTAAAGTAACTTAGCTTTTAATCCATAAGTTGTTGTTTTAGAGCTACACATATATATCTCAAAAGATATACACACACGCATATATATATATATATATATATATATATATATAATTATATGTATTTGTATCTATCCATCTATCTCTCTCTATCTTTTGATCTATTATCTATCTATCTATCTATCTATCTGTCTACTTACTTGAACCCAGATCTTTCTGAACCCCAAACTGATTATCTGTCCCAGCATACCTCACCATCTTTCTTATATATTATTGTTTCTTATGATCTCTTAATATATTGTCATTTCTAAAATTTAAACATGTCTGAGAAAAGGGAGGCTTAATCATGTTTTCCAAGGAATTGAAATCTAGCTGATTATTTTTCTGAAAAACAAATTCCGGGACAAAGTCCTCCAACAAACTATTTATGATCTTTGGAGGCCAGGATTTTGAAAACTAAATTATTATATGCAGATCAACTACTATAAATGGAGAAGAGTAAAATTTTACCTTATTGGGGTTTTGATTGACTTCCCAATGAACTGCTAGGATTTAGTAAAGACCTCAGTAGTCCTGGCATGTTTGCATTCCTTCTTGTCAGTTAAGCAGAGATATGAGGTCCAAAGTTGCCACCCTTAAAATTCCTTTGACACTCTAGGTTTGGAGCTTAAAAACCAACTGAGACCTATTCAAGTTAGTTTCTGCTGAGCAAAGGGTAACATTTCTCTTTCTAAGGAAAAAAAAGGTTTAGGCAAAAGATAAAGAAAGAAAACAAACAAAAAACACCCCAAGGGCTTCTTGGATGTACAGTGCATCTTACAAAACAACATTTTGGTGAGTTATGGGTAAATGAGTCAGAAACATGTGGACTTGATTTCTCTTAAAATCCACATGGGTTTCAAAACTTAAGAGGAAAAAAATTATCTGAGCCAGATTTATTTAGGGTTTGGTTCAAATTCAGGATTTTGAAAAAATATTGTTATGTTTCATTGTCATACTTTACTCCCTTCTCACCCCCTCAGATGAAAGGGCCTTATGGTACCCCTTGAGTCCTCAAGGGACTTGAATAATTCTAAAATAATATAATAAAAAGCTCTTCTGAGTTTCTTATTCCTGGCAGGGACAGATGGGAAGTATATCAGAAATGACAAAGACATCAACACTAATGCCACTGACTCAGCTATAGTGTAGGGAGATCAAGGAAGATTGTGCTGATGGCTCATTGGATTTCATTACATCAAGTTGTATTAGCTTCCATCTATCTTCATTGCAAAGGAAAGAACAGATGTTGTTCCAAGCTTTGAAACAACATCTTTATCTCCCAATCAGATGCTTTTTCATGTCTGACATTTTATGAAGTATAAATTGAAATTTTTTCTTACTGAAATTCACTTAAATTTTCTGTTTTCTTCATTGCATCGATTCCTAACCTGATTAGGAAATTCCCTAGGTCATATTTAGTCAATATGCTTTTTTGAAAGCTCTTAGTATGTGCCCACTTCTAAGTAAGATCTGAAGGTGCAAAAAAAGGGTCAAAACCCAGTTCCTACCTTCAAATAGTTGCATTCTATTTAGAGAGAAATAAAATGTAAACAGCTAGTGTATGAAAAAGAGATGTGGTTCAATTCTCAATAATAATCCTCAGATAAGGAACAATTTCAATTCCTCTCATTTTATTTTTTTTTTAATTTTTTTGCAAGGCAAATGGGGTTAAGTGGCTTGCCCAAGGCCACACAGCTAGGTAATTATTAGTGTCTGAGACCGGGTTTGAACCCAGGTACTCCTGACTCCAAGGCCGGTGCTTTATCCACTGCGCCATCTAGCCCCCCAATTCTTCTCATTTTAAATAGTAACTATACATCTGAATTCTTTGAGACAGGCATACCAAGTAAATATTTTGGGTAGAATGTTGGCTTCTGGTAAAAGTGTGATTTTTTTTTCTCTCTAAACCCTAAGACATTCATTTCTATATTGTGATTGTTGGATTGTTGCATTGTAAATGAAGGTAGGTCAGGCTTTCCTACTCTTCAGGAATGGTTAATGGGAGATTGTTTTTCTGGAATGAGTTGTACTAGTTACCCATTGAGCTCCTTTCTGTCTCCAAGATTCAGTGATCTCAAGATTTATATTTCAGCCTGATTTGGATCATCTATCTACACTATGTGATAGAAGTGAACAAAGATCATCTTTCGACTACTATCTACTACTATCTACTATCCTGAGGTGAAGGGACAAAGTTGCTCTTTAACTAGAGGAAATATTATTTTAGCAATTGTGTGTTGGAAATTCATTCTCAATCCTCTAAATAAATATGAGCTGCTATTCCATTTTCTCCCAGGGTGTCCTTTCACCTTGACCTTATAGGCTCAGGTTCAGAGCCAAAGGTCATGAAGAAATTTGAGGGCTGGATGTTCTAACATTCTACCACTAATTTGCTCAGTGACCAGCACTTCCAGTTTCTCTCCAGTAATAATGGAATTCACTGGTTCCACCTCACAGAACAATGAAAGATTGTAATGAATATAAAGGGCATTTTACAATTTGGGGGGTAAAGTTCAGGCCTTGATTTCATTGATGTTGAGAACCAATCAATAACTTCATCTCTCCACTGACTCAACAAGCATCAGGGCTATTCCACTCACCAACTTTTGAAGGGCAGTGATCTTTTCTTCTTGATCTGGGCTTATGGTTTCATAGATATATAGATTAATAGATGAGGAAATCACCTATAGTACTGCAGATCAGCAGTTGATCCACAACTTGTAGATCATTTTGATTTAACATTGGAATGGATCTTAAGAGGCAGTCATATTTATTTCCTTTGCTTTACAAATTAAGGAATTGAGGCAGAGATAGGTTAAGTGACTTGCCTTGGGTTACAGAATTAATAAATATCTGAGTCAGGATTTGAACTCGGGATTCCTGACTCCAAGTTCAGTGCTCAATGAATGATGTCACCTAACTACTTATAGTCATACAGGGTTGGTTGGCTAGGGCAGTGAGAGGTTGAGTGATTTGTCAAAGATCACACAGGAGAATGAGTCAGAGATGAAATTTGAGACTGTGTCTTCCTAACTACAGAGATAATAATAATAATAATAATAATAATAATAATGGCAAGGAAGTATACTAAGAACTTAACAAATATCTCATTTGATTCTAGGGCAAGCTAGGTTGTTCAATGAGTAGAGTACCAGGCCTAGAGTCAGGGAGCCTCCTCTTCCTGAGTTGAAATCCAGCCTGACACTTACTAGCAGTGTGTCCCAGTCTCTGCCTCAGTTTCCTTATCTGTAAAATGAGTTGGAGAAAAAAATGGCAAGTCTCTTTAGTATCTTTGCCAAGAAAACTTCAGATGAGTTGGACATGACTGAAAATGACTAAACAACAGAAGTCCTGTGGGATAGAGCTGTTATTGTCCTAACTGAGGTCACTTGATGACTTTCCCAGAGTCACACAGTTAGGATATGTATGAGATCACATTTGAACTCTGGTCTTCCTGACTCCAGGTCCAGCACTCTATCCATTCAGCCACTTAGCTGCTCTTTATCTGCTATAACATATTGCTTCTCTATTTATGAAGTATATAATTCACCTGCAGAATCATGGATTTGGAGCTGGACATCTAGTTCAACCATCTCACTTTTTTTACACATGAAAATGCAAATCCATTATGTAAAACTTGTTTTTTTAAATATATCATGCAAATTTCTTTTTCTCTTCTCTCCCCTACCATAAGACACAAATAGGGATATATAGGTAAAATTATTTTATACATACTTCTATTTATCAATTCTTCATCTGGATGCAGGTAGCATCTTTCTTCATATGTCTTTTTTCCAAATGAAGAAATTGAGGCTCAGGTTGTTTAGTGACCTAATTAGTGTTCAATGTGTGTTTTAAATCCAGGTCCCTTTGCTCCAGGGCCAGAACTTTTCCCACTGTTCCACACCATTTCTGCAATGCTTCTGTGAACCCTTGTCATCTCATTTTCCCTCCCAACCCATCCTTGGTATCTATTTTAGCTCTCTTTTTCCATCAACTAGAAAAAAATGGGCTCGAGTCCCACCAAATGCCATAGCAAAATACATATCTCTGCTGAAGCCTGTCACTGCTTATGGCCCCTTGATCATCCTTGACAGGCAGCATGGAGAAACCTGAAACCTTCATGACAACCAGAAGAGCCGGCAGGCTGCAGGGCTTCTGTTTATACACATCCGTAGCTTTTATCCAAGTGCAAAATTCCAGTGACTCAAAGTAGACAGTGAGTTTCCATGCTTAAAGAATCAGCATAATGGAATGAGAAGCTCTTTTGGTCCTACACTGACTCCTATCCCTACAAGTGCAGGGTAGACAATAGGTTTTGTTTGTGTGTGTGTGTGTGTGTGTGTGTGTGTGTTGTGGTTTGGCTTATAAATTTCTTTTTTGCATCACTGCAACAGGGTTTCAAAGTTTCCCCACTAAAAATATACAAACCACCAAGACAAGTGCTTATATGGAGAATCCTGAAGCTTTGTTATAGATTTCTCATGTCTGTGGCTCTTTTTTTTTTTAAGTTTTATTTTCAATTCCAAATTCTCTCCCCCATCCATTGAGAAGGCAAGAGATACCAAGGCTTGGGGCAGCTAGGTGGTGCAGTGGATAGAGAACTAGCCTTGGAGTCAGGAGTGCCTGAGTTCAAATTTGGCCTCAGATGCTTAATAATTGCCTAACTGTGTGACCTTGGGCAAGTCATTTAACCCCATTCCCTTAAATAAATAAAAAAAATTTTAAATACCATGGCTATTTTTTGAAACAAAGGGTTGGAAAATAGCACTTCTTTCTCAAATGGATAAGGGATGAGCTTAGGTTCAAATCACATGGAGAATGGATAACTTCATCAGTTCTGTAGGAGCTGAGAAGTCACAGGGATGGTGGATGCATAGGGAAATTCATTAACATATCTTACCTGAGGCATTGGTAGTTTTGATTTGATTGTGGTTCTCAGTGAAATTAAAGGGGTGGTAACATTTTCCTGGTGCTTGGGGAGAAAATGGCCCAGGGGGAGATGAGGGCATTGAGATTCCAGGGAATTTAAAATGAAGAGGCTCAGTTTCTGATTTCTAGGTTTGATCTGCTTTGATTATTGGAACTGTAGTTTATATGGGAGGAAATTACCAGAGCTGAGTTAAAGAGATATTTCTGACTGGAAGAGGAAAATAAAGGTAGTAGTGGAAAGAAGGGATATTTGGAAAAGAGATGTGGATGGATAAAAGTAAGGGGAAGGAAATATTTCTTATATGTTCTTGAAAGACAGAGTGGTACAATAGAAAAAAACTCTAGTTTTAGAGTCAGAAGACTTGAGTTCAAATTATACCACCTTGGGGATAATGATTATTCAACTTCTCTGCACCTTAGTTTTATTGTCTGTAAAATAATTGAAGGTTCTTTCTTGCTCTAGATCTGTGATCTTATGGTTTCTTATTTTGTGAATTAGCCTCAGTACAAATGTTGACAAAAATCAATTAATTGCTTTTCTTGGGTTTAGTCGGTCTCCTTAACCATTTCCTGAAATGGTAGAGAGGGAGTTGGCTGCAACCTGGAATGCCAAATATATGTTTATGTAAAATTCAGGAATCAAGGGAAGGATGTCCTATTAGATCATCTTTAAGATATTTCCTTGAACGGCAAAGACATTTATTACAACTCCAGTTTTTAATGGTTGCTGTCCAATGATCTGCCCTCTAGTAGATCATCAAATATAGGACTAGAATAAGGGTGAATCTAGATCATCGCATCATCATAAACCTAAAGCTAGAAAAGGACCTAGAGGTCAGCTTACCCAACCTCCTCATCTTAAAGATGAGCATCTGGGATCCAGAGAGGTTAAACCACTTGTCTAAGGTGACACAGGTCAAATAAGAGGCTAAATTTGAATCCAAGCCCTCTGAACTTCCAAGTACCCTTTTTTACTGCACTTAGCTGCCTCCTTTTTGAAATGAAAAAGGAGGGAGTCATTAGTCAGAGGTAGAAGAAAATATTCTAGTCATAAGCCTGGAAAGATAGATGAGATGAAAAGGGAGAAAGGTTTCCTTTATAGTTTTGATTTAAAAATCATTTTGTGTGTTTGTTTGTTTGTGTGTGTGTGTGTGTGTGTGTGTGTTGTGTGCATGTGTGTGAATTTGGGAGCATACTTATTCCCCTCTCAATAAGCCACTTAGGAAAAAATGGATTATTAACAAGTGGATCATTAACAACTTACACAGGACTTGTTCAATGGGGCTTTTCAGTATTGGAGCTCTCACATGTATGAAACAGATTTAGCAAATACAGGGAATACATTACAACCTTTCATTTTTCAGTTTCAGAGATAATTGATGTCTGGAGAAGTTTACCTGGTCAAGGTCACAGTTAATTAGTGGTAGAATCATGAATTGGTATCTATGTTTCCTGAGTTCAAGGCCAGATTCCTTTCCACTTAAACAATTATGGTATAATGTAATTTTTATCACCAGTTACTAGGTAAGTTGGTATTATTCATCCATTTACTTAGCCTATCACCTTATAATGGGACTGAAGATGCATGCTTGATTGCAGGGAGGTCAAGAGAAGTAGTTTAAGAAGGAGACAGAGCACAAATAAACTTTGTTTCACAGATCTAGTCAGTGATGTGTGTCATAGTGGGGGGCCTAGTGCCTTAGGCAGACAAGTGTTAAATAGGAAATGATGTTAGAGGTAAACTTTATAAGTCTTAAATTTCACCCTCAAGAAGGGCTTGAGGAATACTCAATATAGCTGCTGGGCTGTCAATTAGCAGATATCATTTGACAGAATACTCTTTATCTTCATTTTTTTGTTTTGTTTTTTTTTGTAAAGCAGTGGGATTAAGTGACTTGTCCAAAGTCACACAGCTAGGTAATTATTAAATGACTGAGGTCAGATTTGAACTCAGGTCCTGCTGACTCCAGGGCTGGTGCTCTACCCACTGTACCACCTAACTGCCCTAACAGAATACTCTTGGTCAAAATTCTTGGGATTAATCACTTTAATTTCTATCTCTTAAATTAATACTCAGTGTTTCTGAATACTACTTCTATCTTAAAGCTCCAGGACCATTTTTAATACAAGTCATCTGACATAGACTTTTCAGAATACTGGATAGATTATTTCAAATAGTTCTTCCAGTATAAATAAAGATTCCTAAACATTGAAGGCAAAGGAAAAATATACATATATAAAAATATTTCTATATGTGTATATAAGTGTATATATATATATATATATATATACATATATATATATATATATATACCTATTTATATAAAATATAATTTCCTCATGTAAAGAACTAAAAATCTGGAGAAAATTGATTTGTGAAATGACTGGAGTTAGTTGTAAATTGTTTCATAACTCTTAGAGATTCCTAAAATATATTGAGAATACTACTGGATGTTGATGTAGAAATTTAATGGGGCCAGAGGTGGAGTGGAATAGTATTTGATTTAAGTCCAGTAAATTTTAATGACTTCAGATTATTAAAAATAAAACCATTATTAAAAATAAAACCTTCATCTGATACTTAGAAAGACTATGGTATAATAGAATGGAAAGGAAAAAGGATGAAGGATATGCTGCAGAATTGCAGATTGAAGGACTGTGGAAGTCTAGGGGAGAGAGTATACTAATCTAGGTACAACTCTGTTCCTTCCTTAACTTTAAGATTCTGATCCAGCCCAGAATGATGTGATGATATGTGCCATTATGTGACAAATCCTTTGTAAGATATAAGATGCTTTTAAAGAAAACCTTTGGAATAGGCCTCTGGGAAGAGGAACCCCCGCCCCCCACCTTCTTAAATTTAGTACATTAACTTCACTCCTGATTCATTGACATTAGCTGTTTAAAAAAATGCTTGCTACTTATATTTGATATTAAGAAAAGATAGTAAAGAGGGTAGCAAAAGACAGTTGAATGAGTAGCTTTAGAGTTTGAAGGATCTGGGTTCAAATTATGCCGTCATACCTTACTGAGTGACATTCAGTAAGTCACTTAAATATCTCTCTGAGCTTCAGCTTTTTTTTTTCTTTCTCTCATCTCTAAAATGAAGGCTTTGGATTATTTGGCCTCTGACATTTCTTCCAGCTCTAAAGCTATAATGCATTTTCCCCCTACATTAGCAGTACATTTTCTACTTTACAGGAAGCTTCACTTTCTATGCTTGCCCCACTTGATCTCATCAGCTCCTATAGGTTCAATTGTCATCTTTATGAATATGATTTCTAGATCAATATATTAAGCCTAGTTTTTGTCCTAAACTCCATTCCTAAATTTCTACATACTGAGTTCCCTACCTACACCAGTGAAGTCACAGTATGCACCTCCCCCTTAAACACACCCCCACCCTACTATACTCAAAAAAAGGGATAAAAATTAAATATACAAATCACGAGATTCTATGGTCAGATGTCATTGCTTTCCAGTTAACATATTAGAAAATGTCTTGTTTCATTTCTCCTAATTCTTAGTGAATCTGTGGCTCATTGTTTGAGTTTTGATGACCTGGAATGAGTATAAATAGCAACTGTTTTATGTTTTGGCAGGAAACTTGGAGGGTCTTTCTTCCCAGATTGGTATTTTGGATAGTAAATCAGACCATTATCAGTCTCAGCCCTTACAATAAGGTATCCAGATTATCCATATTAGAAAGCATATTAGCATAATCATTATCTTCTGTCACCCAAGGAATCTATTTCCTGAACTTTTTGTGACCCAATCATTTATTTTTATGAAAGTATTTAAGACTATGAGATGAAATAAAAGGGATTGGGTTATCCTAGAATGCGTAGAGTGCTGTAAGAGAATTTAGAAGTCATCTAGTTCAACCCACTTATTTTATTAGAAGTATATTCTGAGGCTCACAGAGCCTAAACGACTTGTCCAAATTTCCACAGGGAGTAAGTGGCAGAATCAGGATTTGAATTCAGATGACAATGTCTGAATTCAAACTGAGCTCCTGTGATTGCAAATTCAGCTCTCTTTCCATTGGATGCCTTACATTGAGACTAGGACCCTCATGTCCCCTTCCTTGTTATTATTATTATCAGTTCTACTTCATGTATTAATGAAAATAAAATAGTTAATAACTTGACCATTACTCAGTTTCCATACTTGATTTTCAACATATTTGAATCAGACCTAAAATTCAGGGAAGGAACTTTTGGGTGACCTCAGAGAACAGTCTTGATTTGGTAACCTATCTGTCTCTGGGCAAAACACATCTTTTACAAGTAGTCTTGTGCATCTTTTAAAGGCAGCTATTTCTACAAGATCTCTTATTTTTTTCATCATCTAAATTTCTTTACTTAATTTTCTTTCTTAAACTCGTTTCAAAAGCAGTTCACTGCTTTAGCCCTTTGAGACCCTCACAAGATTATATCTGTATTTGTCAATGGACTTATTTAACCACCTACTCACAACCTAGTCTTGAAATAACTGGAGAAACCATGGCAACCTATTTTATAGACTTGGACTAGTGAGGTTAAAGATCTTTTTGAGGAACTATAAGGAAAGACTGTCAGAATATTTTAAAAAGCAAAAAAAAATGATTGGGCAAACTTGGAGTGATTTTTCCCATTCTCGATCACTAGATGTAAGATTCTTTTGGATTCCTCCGTATCTAGCTGCATTTGGTCCTTTGCTCAAATAAAGCAATTTTGCATTGAATGAGTCAATGAATGATATTCCAGAAGTCAATCAAATTCATCCCTCCTCATTTTGCTGTTAAGGAAACTGAATCCTGGGAAGGCTAAGTGACTTGTTGAAAGCCCTACAGGTATTAAGCTTCAGGGATGATGATTGAATCAAGGTCTTCTGACTCAAAAACTGGGGGACTTCTTTCCACTGTATTAATAAGTCTGCATCTCCTATATTTTCATGCTGAAAGATACTTAACAGTTTTGTAAATTTTTGAGGTTTTTTTTTTTGGGGGGGGGACTGTGAACTCTTTGAGAGTAAGAACAATCTTTTATCTTTCCTAGTATCTCCAGTGCTTAGCACATAGAAGGCACTCATTTTGATGTTTAGCGTTGTTCAACTGTTCATGACTCTACTTGGGGTTTTCTTGGCAGACACACTAGAGTGGTTTATCATTTCCTTCTCTAGTTCACTTTACTTTGGAGGAAACTGAGACAACAAGGTTAAGTGACTTTCCCAGGATCATGCAGCTAGTAGTAAGTGTCTGAGGCCAGATTTGAATTCAGAAAGATAAGTCTTCCCAATTCCAAGCCCAGTCCTCTATCCACTGGCCACTTATGCTTAGAACACAGAAGATACTTGTTTATTGGCTAATTTACTATTTGGGTCTCCCTCTGTCTCTTAGTCTATAAGTGCAGCTAATTCCCAGGGCTGAAGCTTTGACCTCATCATTCTCCTATCATTCATCCTTAGACATTCTGGTAATCTCCCTCTTCCACAAGAGGTGCTCATTACCTGTGCTAAACTTAATGTTAGCACCCAGTTGACCTTAAATCCAACTGCAGCTCATAATTCCTGATTTGAGGAAATTCACCAGGCTTAGTTTCCTCTAGTCATATGGATTTCAGGTATGCACCAATACTCCTGGTTGAGTTTGTAAGTGTTGAGGTGAATTACTTTCTTCCTGTTTTCTCATCTATTCACTAGCTTTCTTCCCACTTCCTCTCTCCAATGCCTCCCCCCCTCAAATTTTCCTTCACAAAAATAAACTGGAATCATTTAATGGATCTGATTGAATAGATGACTTCTTATCAATCCCAATAAAATGTCACTATTCCCTAGAATGCATCCTCTTCCAACAAATTTTTTAGCAATTTAGGATTAACATATCAGAGAAATTCAGTTAAAATTTAGTGAATGCAGTATAAGCAGCAGGAGGAATCTGGAAAAAATTGTACTTAGTGGTAATTTGGATACCTGTTCTTCATGAGTAAGTTTTGAGCTCAAATCTTTAGTTCTTTGGATTCTGTTACACAGCAACAAACAAGGGTAGTGTTTTTAAAGATCAGATTTATTTTTTAAAGGTCAGTTTTATTTTTTATTATTTTTTTTGGCAAGGCAATGGGATTAAGTGACTTGGTTAAGGTCACACAGCAAAGTTAGTCTTATGTGTCTAAGGCTGGATTTGAACTCAGGTCCTCCTGACTCTAGGGCTAGTGATCTATCTATGCCTTTCAATTTTATTTTTCAGTGAATAAATTTTTTTTCTTTCTCCTGTCTTGCTCTTCCCCAATGAAGAACAAAGAAAAACAAAATGATATAACAAATAGACATAGTCAAGAAAAACAAATTTCTTCATTAGCCATGTCCAATATATTTATCTCATTCTACATCTTGAACCATCCTCTGTTTATCATTGCACTGATGAGAGTTCTTAAATCTTTCAAAATTATTTGTTTTTTATAGTAATGCTATCACATAAATTGTTTTGGTTCTCCTAACTTCATTTTTCATCAGTTCATACAAATCTTCCCAAATCTTTAGTTTCTTTAAAACTCATCCTTTCATCATTTCTTATGGCACAGTAGTATTCTATTCCATACATATACCAATTTCTCAATTGATTACTATTCCTTTAATTTCCAATATTTTGGCAGTACAAAAAAAGCTTTTCTAAATATTTTTGCACATGTGAATTCTATCCCATTTTTATCGCTTTGGATTTTAGGTATATTAGTGGACATCCCCACTTCAAAGGATATGGGGACTTCGGAGTATATTTCCAAATGTTTTGGCTTGACCAGCTCTCAGGTTCATACCTCTTTAACATTTGTCATTTTCTTTCTTTGGAAAAATTTGTCAAACCATTGGATTTAGATGGAACCCCTCAGAATTGCTAGTTTTAAATGATTTGTAGCATTTTTTTGTATGGCTATTGATAACTTGGATTTTCTCCTTTGAAAATTCTCTGTTCATATTATTTGACCAATGTCACTTTGTAGAATAACATCCTTATCAGTTTGAATATGTTTCTAACATATTTTAGATACTGGACTTTTTTCAGAGAAATATAACAAAGATGTTTTGCCAATTTACCTGCTTCCCTTCTAATTTCAGTTACAACCACTTTTTGAAGGCAAAATTTCATTAATTTTATGTATCAAAAGCATCCATTTTATCTTCTGCAATTCTGTCTGTTCCTATCTTAGTCATGATTTCTTCCCCTATCCATAGATCCAAAAAATAATTTCTTCATTGCTCTTCATTTGTTTATAATATCACACTTATGTTTGAGTCATGTAAGTATTTTGGAACTTTCCTTGGTATATGGTGTGAATACTGTCTATTTCTAGTTTCTGCGAGCCTGCTTTCTAACAAGTTTTTCTAATGAAATACTGAAGATTGTGGAAAATTTTCTTTCTCACTTTCCCTTTCTGTTAAATGAAGGAATTCTGAGATTCCTTCTAGATTTAAAAAAAATTTTTTCAAGGCTTAAATGACTTGCCCAAGGTCACAGAGTCAGGTAATTAATAAGTGTCTGAATCTGGATTTGAATTCAGGTCCTCCTGACTCCAGGGCTGGTGCTCTATCCACTATGCAACCTGGCTGCCCCTTAATCAAATTATTTTAAGTAACTGAGTAGAAGAATTACAAAATCAAGATCCCATTGTTCTTTCATTTCTCCTCCTGCTATTATACCTTTTGCTGGTCTTCTATTTTCTAAATTAGACTTAATAAAGTTAACCACTGGAGGTTTTGTTCTGGCAGTAGGTCCTAGACGATGGGGAAGTTGTCAGAAAGTATATCCCTACCACTGGCCTAGGTCTCTTTGGCTTCTTCTCTAATAAGGCTTTTTGGGGGTTCCATAAAGCCTGATTGAGCTTAGAACACCACAAGTATTCCTTCAATTCCAAAGGCTCTACCAGTATATTTGACCATTTGTTTTGACAGCTTGGAAATTAGCATGTACAAAATTGTTGAATTCTGCTGACCAATCTTCTTACCCTCCTTCTTTATCTGAAGACCAGAGTTTAAGTCCTGTCTTTGACATTTTGTAGCCCTGGACAAGTCACTTAAATGTTAGTAAATCTCAGCCTCAGTTTACTCATCTGCATGTAATGAGAGGGTTGGACTGGAATGACCTCTAAAGCAGGATCTAAGTAGGCATCTCCAAGCAGGTCACATCCTGACCATGTGAAGTACATTGCAGTGCTTTACAAGGCTGTGTGTGAGTACCAAGAATAGTTGCTGCCTGCACAGTCATGCTGGCATTTGAGATTTGGGCATTGATGGGGGCCACAGGGTAACAGCAGTTTGGATTCATTTTCATCCCTGCTTAAAAAAATATTGAGCATTCCCTTGGAAAGCTCTAGGGCCCTAGAGACACTGTCTGTTAGCAGTTGGCTCTCAGGTTGCATCAAAATGAGCAAAGGGAATAAAGCCTATCTTATTACCCACCAAGCATTCCAGAGATTTAGTCACCCTTTGATAAGGCTGGCAACAGCCTCTGAAGATTCGAGTTCCTTTGACCCAGAGTGCTTTGGGAACAACTCATCAGAAACCACATCTTGTCAAGGGCCAAAGCTCTGATGAAAGGCTCAGTAATTAATGCCCACTTGAGAATAGCAGGGTTACAACCTGGCCTCTTCTGACTGCCCAGCTGTTAGCTCTGAAAATGGGAGAAGGGGAAATCAAAACCGTGGAAGAGCAGATTCCGTCCTTGAAGATGTCATAGCTAATGTCATTGTAGTAAGACAGTCATGACATCTTGGAGGAGTTGAAGGATGCCTAGTCTATACCCTACCAGAAGCATGAATCAATCAATCAATGAGTTATTAAATAAGCCTTTTTTATGTGTCAAGACACTGAGGAAACAATAATGAAGAATAACAAAGTGTGAAATAGTCTCTACTCACAAGGAGCTTACAACCTAATGGAGAAGACAAGTATGTGAGAAAATGGATAAGACATAAATGTATAGTTAATAAACACACATAAAGACAAAGTAGTTTGGAAAGGAAGACTAGCAGTTGAGGGATTGGATAGGGATTCCAGGATATGGTGTTGCTATAACAGGAGCATCTCCTGAAGTTTTTGGTCTCTGGACCCCTCTAATACTCTTTAAAAATTAATGTTTCCCACAAATAGTTTATATTGATATGGGCTAAAGCTATTTTTGTTTACCATTAGAAATTTAAAACTTTCTAGTATTATTATGAAAGTAGTTTTACCCTTTTCTTTCTCAGAATACCATGGAGCAAGGTAGGTCCCTTATTCCTGAAGAGACATGGTTCCTACATTAGGTTTTACTGTCTTCATTTAAAAGATTTTAGAGTCTCAGTGGTTGAAGAAATCTCCAAGGGCATCCATGTTGAAGAAATATCCTTTCTGCCATATCCCAGAGAAATGATCATTCAGTCACAACCTAAAGACCTCCAGCGAAGGGAAACTCACTCCCCAAAGACAGACCAATCCTTTTTGTAGATCTCTAATGCCAGAAAGTTCTTCATTGAAATTTCTTTTTTTTGTAACTTTTTGTAACCTCTCTGGGGTCAACAAGTCCAAGTCCAATCCCTCTCCTACATGTTAGCATTATGAAGACTTTAAGACAGCTATTATGGTATCTTCTTCCTCAACTCTAGGCTCAAAGCCCCACTTTCTTCACAGGACAGGAGTAGATACTAACTATGATCACATTAGAAAAGGAAATGAGAAAGAGTCAGAAGAAAAGTCTAATGGGAATTTAGGGGCATATCTGAAATAATTCTAGGGTGCTTTATGCATTGCACTTAAATTAGTGAGCAAGGTTAGTGGTTTGTATTGATGTTCAGAGTTGAAGTTTAAATACAACATTGAAAAAATAATACATTGGGGAATTAAATAAAAAAGTCTCTGAGAAATAAAATTGAACTTGTAATAAACAAGATATTTACTAATTCTTGGGACCCTGGGAAATCACTTTACCTATATGAGTCCCAGTGTTCTCATTTACAAAATGGGGGATAATAATAGCATTGATTACCTCAGAGTTATTTTGAGGATCAATTGAGATAAAATATAGAAAGTGTTATTCAAATCCTCAACGTATCATATAAATTTGATCTCTATTATTATCATTATCAGTAACTCATTACTATCATTACCTAAAACAACCTATCAATTGGACATCATGATTGTAATAGTAATACTCACTTTAAAAAAAGGGGAGCCTTTATTGTGGTCCTTCCTCTTGAGTTTCAGTTGTAAATTTGACATTTCAAGTGCAAGCCTCACCTATTCCCATGGCCTCACATGCTAGGCTGGGCAGTATCTTCCATTGAGTTGAGAAAGAACTTTCTGCTCAGTTGGGCTTGAAGTTAGCTGGGATAAAATGCCAAAGACTCATTGACAGGAATGTTTGCTTGCTGAGGTCTGGATGCACTCCAGAGACTTGACAAGGCCATTGGGCACTTGGCCAGAGGAGATGCTGTCCAGGCCCATGGAGTTCTTCTTTGGACTTCAGTGGCTTTCCATAGGGGAACAAAGAGGAATGTAGAGGTTTGATTCAGTGACCCAGATATTGGTAACAAAGCCTGTGGGTTTTCTACAACTGACCTTTCTTGGTGATGTCTTCTGAATACATTGGCCCAAGAGACTTTGGGACTAGGAACCTAGAGGTGTCAAGTAAATATTACCTCATTTGAGTTTGGTAGGCTCAGAATAGGTACACTGTTCCAGGGTAATATCTGGGCATCTTAGATTTTGGTTTTAAGGGATACCATTATCGTTAGGAAGTATGGTTCCTATTTATATATGTTTGTTATTTCAGTAGGATCTGCAGTAATAATCATAGATAATTGTAGTTGACATTTAATTAGTATGATGAGGTTGAAAAGTGCTTTATATAGATTATCCCTATGGAGTAGTCATTATAGGCATTATTATTCAAATTTTATAGACAGGAAAACTGAGGATCAGGGAAATCAAATAACTTTCTCATGGTCATACAGGTAATGCCAATGGGATTTAACCCCAGGAGTCTTCCAAGCTTCAAATTTAAGTCTTACAAATCTCCAAATAATATTTAAATTGTGTTTCATATCACCATGTGGTATACCCTTTTCAGGGCAGATGAATTATCATTATTCCAGAGAAAATAAGTTGATTCAGAATATATTGCAAAGGTATAATCAATAACATTTGGTAATTCCTTGGATGTGAAAGAAGAGTCAAAATGACTGGAAAGATTATGGCACTGTCAATGGACAGATCTTCTAAATTTCTATACCACACTGGCTTCTTTATGTCTTCAGTGCAGGTGTTCCTTCTATTACTTCAGATAACAATTTTGATCTACCTTGGTATACAGTCTTCCAGAATTGATGTGGCTAAAAATAAGTCCCATCAGGGCCAGTCTAATGGTTAGTGCTTGTGATTCTGTCTAGCTTGTACCTCAGAGAATAAATAGCCATCATTGGGACTTGATCTGCCAGACTGCCAGAGTTTATGCACTGGCATACTCTTTAAGAACCCAGTAACACTTCCATACATTGTTGTGAGGCCCTAGACTAAGGCTTTAGCAGACTTCAAATTAATAATGAACATAAAAGCTGATCCCTAGTAATTTCACCCTGAAAGTATTGTTTGTTTCTTATGTCCTTTTTATTTATCCATTTTTATCAACATATTCTGTTTCTTTAAAGAGAGTATAAGTTCTTCCAAAGCTAAGGGAGGTAAGGAGAACTTTTACATTCCAAACTTACAGCAGTGCAGTATACTAAGGATCTGTGATTTTTATTAGGGAAAGAAGACCTTCCATTGGAGACAAATGGTCTGGTAGCTAGGGTTCATTGTCTTGGGGAGATGCCCATATGTCAGTGATGTTAAATGTAGACATGTAGTTGGTAAATATAAGAAGAGGAATTCAAACCTGGATCTTTATGACACCACCTCCAGTAATTCATCAGTTATTCCAGACTGCCATATGCACAGAGTGGGAAGAAGGCATTTAAATCTGGCTACATTTTAGCATTGGTTAAATAAACAAGTCTAAAACAGAGACCATGAATATATATAGAGAGAGTGATTCCAGAAACAAATATAGCTTATGTGATTTAAAAAGAGTTAAATGAGCAGAGAAAACATTTACATCGTGTTCTATGCCACCATGTGTCCTCTATGCAGACCAGATGAATTGCTAAACTGACATCATTCCAGAGAAAAGAAGTTGATTCAAAATATATTGTAAAGGTATAACAAAAAAAAAGGTATAATCAATAAGGGGGGAGGGGAAGGGGGAAGAAGAAGAGTCAAAAATGACTGGAAAGATGATGGTGCTGTCAGCAGAAAAAGGGAGTCACTTAACATTTCAGAATCTTAATTTCCTTACCTACCAAATGTGGATAATAATAGTTTCCCTTCATCCTTGACAGGATTGTTGTGAGGAAAGCATTCTGTAAACATCATCATGCTATAAAATTTGAACAAGATGTTATTTGACCCTAAACAAGGTCATCTAAACTCTCAT
Organism: Macrotis lagotis; assembly: GCF_037893015.1. Classification (NCBI taxonomy): domain Eukaryota; kingdom Metazoa; phylum Chordata; class Mammalia; order Peramelemorphia; family Peramelidae; genus Macrotis; species Macrotis lagotis. The sequence continues at coordinate 765,917,046 of NC_133658.1, forward strand.
GGGAATAATAATGCTTGAACTACTTTTCTCATCAGGTTATTATGATAGAGTAAGATAGTACATCTAAAAGGGCTTTGTAAGATAGTACATCTAAAAGGGTTTTCATATATATGTATATCCATATATCCATATATGCATATATGGAGATATATGTATACATGTGTATGCATAGTAATATATAATATTTCTATTATATATAATATAAATGTATATATAATATATAAAATATATTTAAACACACATATTTTAGTCTAGACCTATGATTTTATGAGTATAATCAATTTCTGGTCTGGAAACTCCAAAGACATTTTCAGAATGTAGACAGTTTGTGGACAACAAGCTCAGTGAGTAGTAGTGCCCTTTGCCATAGATTGGCAACTCTGCAATTTACTTATAGGCTTAAAAAGTTGCTTGTGGCAAAGTAATGCCTTGTCCTTTGTCACAAAACTAATGTATATCAGAGGTAGATTTTGAACCCCGATCTTTCTGTCTTCAGGGTCTATCCTATGTCCAATACATGATACTGCTTGGATGTTTCCCCAGTCTGGGATATGCTTTTCACCTTCATAATTTTAAAATTCAGTTTCCTTCATGACTCAACTTAGGTGTCATCTACCATGTAAGATCTTTCTCCCAATCTCCATAACTGCTAGTGACTGCACCTCTTTGGTATATACTTATTTATATTCATGTATCTCCTTAGAAAATGACAGTTCTTTGCAGGAAGGACCTTTGTCTTTGAACCACCACCACACAGGGTAAATAGTAGATGTCTAATGAATAGTAACAGATTGATTTACAAACATAAGATTTTTACTTTTAGTAAAGATCAATGGTTCTTTGAAAACTGTGCATCTCTGAAACCCATAGAATTATAATTTATGATTAATTCTACTCTAGTGATAGTTTTGTGATGATAATAATAACTATAATAATAGCTAGATTTATATAATGCTTTATGGTTTGCAAAGTGTTGTATGTATATTAACTTGTTTGAGTCTCAAACAAGTAGGAGTTATTCTTATCACTATTTTACATATGAGGAAACTGAGGCACACAGAAGTTAAGAGACTTGCTAGGGATCAGATAGTAAGTGTCTAAGGCAAAGTCCTTCTGACTTCAGGAGCAGAAGTCTATCCAGTATACCACTTAGCTGTGTTTCTCCTTCCTACACATATTACCACTATTAACCAAGAGAAAGGTGGTAGGAATTGCAACCCACCACTGATTCACATATCTTTTTTTTAGATACTTAAACAAAAATAAGACTTTGGGGAGCCCAAGTGAGGGCTTGGTTATGTTAGAGATAGTTTTATTCTTGTCTCTATTTCAGACAAAGAGTTCTTGAAGGAAAAGGAGAAGTTAGAAATGGAGTTAGCAGCAGCCCGTACTGCTAGTGAGGATCATCGAAGGCATATTGAGATCCTGGACCAGGCTCTGAACAACGCTCAAGGCAAGGTCATCAAACTGGAAGAAGAGGTGAGCCCTTCCAGGACTCCAGTGGGAGGGAGGCTGGGAGACCCGGAGCCAAGAGAACCTCCAGCTTGGCTCTCTTCAGTTCAGCTCCAGTCCTTAAAATCAGTGCCAATTTCAAAGCTGTTGTGGGAAAGGAGGAGATGGTAAATAGGGAAACCTACAAAATAAAAATAATACAAATTGAGTTTATATAGCTCCAAGCCAGGAAAACTGGAAAAGGCAGCTGTGATTGCAGGCATTAATGAGCTTAAAACCTTTAACACGAGAACCAAGGAGTTGTTGAGTGTCCAAATGGAAATAAGCATGGGCCAGGAAATCATCAGAACTTGCAAAGAGAAAACAGCCTTGGAATAAATTTGGGAAATATGCAATTGCTGTGTCTTTTGGACTTCAATCTCATTCAAATTAAACATAATAAGGCAAATGTCTTAAGGAGAAAAGAGGTGGGGTGGAGGAGAGGTTTGGTGAGGAGAGAATCACATGAAGGCATACAGTGTGCAGCAAAACCCTATCCAATTTTGGGAATTTGGCCTAGTCATCCCAACGACTTTGGTCCAGGAAATGTTGACCATTCTCAAACATCATGTTCTTGACATTTTCTAAAGGAACCAAACCTTTCTAGGTTTAAATTTTTTGGGGGGTTAAAAACCCCACAAACTGTTCTTTTAAGCCTAACTGGATGGAGTTGGAACGATTTCTTCTTGAGGCCCTGATTGGGGAATCAGAGAGGAGAAAGGAGAGATAGAAAGAGGAAGTAGAAAGGTGGAAGCCTGGCATCTGATAACAGAGGCTCCTGTAGCTCTGAACCCAGAGACTTTCTCACAATGAATGGCACACTTGTGGACAAGGAGCCCGTCCCATAGAAGCAGCAGCAGCTCAGAGTCTTAAGTAGCAAAGATGTTCTTATAGAAATTACCTCCTTTGGCTAGGGAGCAAAAATGGCATTGTAAGAGAACCCAATATGGAGCCAGAGAACCCAGCATTTAGCACAGTGGGTATCAGACAGTATTTAATTAGTCAATCAATTTATCAGCAGCTATTTATTAGGTGTCTACTATGTACCAGATCCTATGCTAGCCCTGAGGACACAAGAGCAAAAAACTAAAAGCAAGCAAACAAAAAATATTTATTGATGGCTCAGTTGGTTGACCTGTATTGAAATGATGCCTTTGGGCAGGTCACATCCATTCTGTGGTCCATATTTTCTTCATTAGTAAAATCAGGGGGCTAGGTTAGATAACTTCTTACTAAGTTTTGGATGATTTCAAACAGGTTCCTTCCTACTTGAAACCTATGCCATGAAGAAGCAGGTATTAAAAAAAAAAAGGTCTTGCTGAAGCCATAGGGGGTCTGGTGGGCTATGAAAAAGACAGAAAAGACAGAAATGCCCTGCTGTAGGAGAGTGGGGAGAGGAGGTGATGCTCAAATGAATTTCTTTGTATGTGAGATTTTTACCTTTTGCTGATGGTCCAGGCAACTGGAAAAACCACAGGGCCAAGTCAGCAAAAGAAACAAAACCTTGAAAGTGTATGTGAATTTCTAAAGAGGTCTGTAAAATCCACTTGACTGGATAATCCTTTCTACAGGCTTTCTCTGTGGACAAAGAACCCCATTACTTATATAATATGGGCAGGGACTGCCAACTCTTCAGAAAAGCTCTCTATCTCATAAAAGCTCAGCCATGCCCCAGGATGCCCTGGATGTTGGGCCTGCTGGCCTATCCCTACCAGACTTGTTACTTTTTCATTACTTCCTCTCTAACAAGGACTAATGTAACCTGTCCAGATAATTAGAAGCTACTGCCTCCAACCAGGACCCACATTTTTTCTTTTATTTCATTTGAGAGTTTCAGTCTCCCAATTATTAAGAGATTTTTTTATAAGATTATAGGTTTAGAGCCAGAAGAGACTTTAGAGGTCACCTGGTCCAATTCTCTTTATTTTGGAAATGAGGAAACTGAAGCCCAGCCCAAATTAAGGTCACAGAGTGGTGGAGTCAGGATTTGAACTCAAGGCCTGTGACAAGTTCAATGCTCTTTCTACCATACTAAGCTACTTGTAATGCAAGGGTTGCAGTTTCAGAATGGTAAGGAAGGTAAGGAAAGACTTCCTGAAAACACCAAGGTATTTTCTAGATATCTTGCTTCCAATAGTATAGACATTATAGAAATTCATCAGTTAAGTAAATAGCCAGAAATGGTTATTAGTTCTGTTGATTCCAGAGGAAGAGTTCTTCAAAGGCAGGAGATCTGCTATGGGAAAGTGAGTTGTTGTAATGGATAGATTTTTCATCCTTAGAATCTTTGAATGCAGTTTTCTATACTTTATATTTATTATTTAAGAAAGATATTCCTTGAAAGGCAGAATGATGAAGCAGTTAAAAGACTGGAATCCAGAAGACCTAGATTCAAATCTTATCATGGGGAAACTTACTAGCTCTGCGAATTTGAGCAATTCATTGACTCTGACTGAATCTCAATTTTCTCATCTCTAAAGGTTTCTTCTAACTCAAAATATAATTCCCAAATTATTTGTAGTCTTCAGAAAATTTTGGTCCAGAACTTCTATTTAAGCTAGTTGTGAACCTTTTGGAGCCCGCCCCTAGATAAACCATTATTGCCATGATTGGAGTATAGAGAGACCATTTGTTATAATGGAGCAAGCACTGGGCTTAAAGTAAAGAATCCTAAGTCCCAAGGCTGGTTTTTCATATATATATATTAGCTGTGTGATCCTTGGGAAACCACCTATCACTTCTGAAGATCTGTAAAATGGGAATGATACTGGAACTACCTACCTCACAAGTTGGGAAAAGTGCTTTATAAATTGTAAAGCATGATGAAATGAGTTATTATTGGTTTCGTAAAATTTAGAACTGGAAAGCAGTCTTTTGAGATCATAAAATAATAAATTTAGAGTGAGACAGGATTGTGTAGATCATCTGGATAAGTAACCTCCTCCTTTTACATATGAGGAAACCAACCTACCCAGCCAAGGTTCATAAATGGTGTGTTTTGGCTCCAGTATTCTTTTTTGTACTATCATAGATGCCTCTATATGATTCCCCCTCTCTGCTTGGGTGACATCTAAAACATCCATACTGCCAAATATATCTTCTCAGAAGTTTCTCTAATCAGTCATAGAGTAACCACAATCTGGCTCCCATTTTAATCCTGTTGTGTTCCTCAACCCCGGTAGTTCCTCATTCCCAGGGGCTAAACACATAGCTTTCAGTAACCCAGGAGCATGGGAGGAGGAGTGTGGGATGAAAGCCGACCCACAAGCAGGCTTAGAAGAGGCCTGTGAGCTCCTGTCCCCATGCTTCTCTGAAAGGTCAGGAATGTCTCTCACCCTCCAGCAGCCCCTATTAGGAGAGGTGATGCCGAATGGGCTCAAATCTTTGCTGAGGCCAGATTCTCTCTCAGGATTCAACTGCTGGTTTGCAAAATCCTCACATAGCTGGGATCTCATAAATCACTTGCATGTACAAACAGGAGGAGGTCAGAGCAACTTGAATTTATACTCTGAATCAGCCCCAGGCATTTCCATGGCCAGGTGCCGAATGACAGGAAAGAGCATCTGGTTTCTCAGGGCTGGTGCTGTGTAGCCATTTCAGTCTGATCTTAAGCATCGGCTAATTCCCAGGTTGTATAGACCTGGTGCATGGGAGGAGATGTGCTCTGGTGATTACAGGAGGGCAGAGAGGCCCTGGTCACAATCCAGGCACCATTCCTCAGGAGGCCTTCTGATGAGTTTGCCTCAAATGGACACCTTGTGATCCTCATTGTCAGTTATGCTTATTTCTTCAATATGAAGCTTTCCCACTTCCTTCTCCAGAAGTTAGCAATTGGAATCTTTGTTAGTCTTTGGTGAAAGGTGCTCTCCAATGACCAGACATTGTCATTATTAGGGATTTAATTAGGCCTCGTGCTAACTGCTGAACAGAACAAGATGAAAGTATTTATTCCCTACCCTTCGGAAATATAACATGAAGAAATGGATAGAGAAAAGATTTTCAATAAAGTTTTACCTTTTCATATATATTAGCTATGGCAATGGTCAAGTCTCTTAACTTCTTAGTTCTCCAGACAGCTCAAAGAGTATAAATTACAGACAAATTGCTACAATCTGCATTGTTAGACTGAATATCCACCTTAGGAGTCCCCAATGCAATCTTAGGTCTTGACAAAAAAAATAACAACAAAAAAAGACAAGAATGAATAATGTTTCTAAGCATGATAGTAACTATTGTCTGATGCTTATTTCTCTTCAGACCCAATCTTCTTGTACTGTTCCTATACCTCTGCTTATTGAAATCTCTCTTTCTAGGTGCACCTCAGGTTCTTTCTCCTCAATGAAGTCTTCCCTAATTTTTCTCTTTATCCACTAAAGATTTTTTCTTAGATTTTTATAGACCGCTTTATATTTTTCTTTAGTCATGATCAGTTCTACCTTTATTATGCTTGCTTGTGTATATGTTCTATACCCCCTTTTAGATGGCAGTGGTTTTTCTTTTCCATCTTTGAATACCCAGCATCTAGTATAATGTCTGCCAACACAGTATGTTGTGTTTAATAAATGTCTATTGACATGAATCATTCCTCCTCTCATTTTCTTTGTTTTTCTTCCTCTCAGTTACGAAAGAAGCAAGCTTATGTAGAGAAAGTAGAGAAGTTGCAACAGGCCCTGACCCAACTGCAGGCTGCATGTGAGAAGAGAGAGCAGATGGAACGAAGGCTGAGGACCCGACTGGAGAGAGAACTGGAGGCTCTAAGGATGCAACAGGTGAGAAGTCAACTATAGGGTCTCCAAGCATCCTTAGCTCCTATGTCACTTGGGCTCGTGTATGGGATCATTCAGCTATCCCAGGTATCATAGATTAAGAGCTGGAAGGGACGTCAAAAGCCATCTAACCTATCCTCCCATTTTACAAATGAAGAAACTGAGACCTGGGGAAACTCACAATGAAAGTGAGTTGTTATTGGATTCATAATATTGGCCTGATTTGAATTCATAATTCTCCAAATGGAGAATGACGGTGGCTGATGGTTAGGTGGATAGGTTCTGACCCTGGAGTCAGAAAGACTTGAATTCAAATGTGACCTCAGACACTTTCCAAACAGACTTCTAGGCAAATCAATAAACCTTTGTTTGCCTCAGTTACTTCAACTGTAAAATGTAAAATGGGCCTATAATAGCACCCACCTCCCAAGATTGTGAGAATCAAATGAGATAGTTTTGTAAAATCTTTAGCAAAATGCCTGGTGTATTGTAGACACTTAACAAATCCTTCTTTCCTTCCTTTTTTACTGCTTTCTTTCCTTCCTTCCATCACATTAATTCTCAATGATTCCTTACCCATCAGAGAAGAATTAAAGATTAAAGAGATTAAAAAATAACATTCTTCAGAACTATCAGTTAATATTTCAGAATGGCTAACTCAAATGAATCATGTCTACTTTATGTAGAATGGAAATCTATGAGGACAGGGATTGTTTTTTATTTTTGTCTTTGTATTCATAGACTTTAGAATAGTATTTAGATATTGTGTCTGGTAAAGCTTGTGGAATGAATGAGGGGTTTAAATATTCTTTTTTGCTGCTCTTCCTCTGCTGCAAATGTAAGGTTTTTATGAATAAATCTATAAAAGTCTTAAAAATGACCCCAATTTTACTCAGTCCTCATTGAATATCCCTTTTGTTGGGTAGGTGATCATGATGTAAAGTGAAGTATGAGTAATTGGAGAACACAAAACCCCAACCCCAAGTTCAGGCCCCTAGGGTCTCCTCTGGAGATCTATACTTTCACTGTGGTTCCCATCAAAGCACTTATGAACATTTGAAAATAATATAACAACCAGTTTGACTTTTGTAATTTACTCTGGTATAGGTGTTTTCCAAAAGGTGAAAGTGTTGGAGGACATTTTCAGAAAATCAAAGGCTCACATCATTTTTTCATAGCTCTTGCCCCCACCAGAACAGAGTCTGTCTCTTCTCTTACAATATTTACAATCTGTCCCATAGCATCTGTAGCATGTAATTAGATTTTTTTCTCATGTTGTTCTCTGTTGTTTCCTAAGAGTCATTTTGTTCTCCTGATCTCCTCTCACTCCAGCTAGATTATAAGTTAGTGAAGGGAAGAGTGCTAGGTATACAAGTAGGAATTTTATGTAAACTTTCTTGATGGCAAAATTCTTTTTTTTTTTGATGGCAAAATTCTAAGAATATATCTCAGTACACTGAAGAACTATATCTTTAAACACAAAATCCTTATGAGGTTTACTGAGATAATATAATCTCAACAAAAATGATTATTATTTTGTTTAGTTGATAGTCATTGTAGTATAGTTTATACAGGGACACTTTGGAAGTTGGTGTGGCCTGGATTCAAGTTTTGCCTTAGACTCTTAGAAGCTTTGTGACTGTGTGAGTTCCCTGGGTATTTCTTAAGATTGTAAACTATGGACAAGTTGCTTATCTGCATCAGTGAAGGAAGTTTGCACACTGGGAATACTCTACCCTGACTAAAATCATAGGTCTGGACTCCTCTCCACCCAAAACAATTACAACTATCCTAACCACATTATATGGGTTAGAGGCACAGTGCCCCATTCTCTGGAAAATCCATATAAAATGTTTTGAACCCTCCCTTTGTACCAGAGGAGTCTGCATTTTTTTCTTTTATGGGGTCTTTACAGTATTAAAAGATAAAAAATGTTGATGTTATAAATACAAAATATATATTTTATACATTTCTGAGTTTCTAAACCTTTTCTGTGTTATCTAGGACTTTTGTGAGTTGTCTGTGGTTTCTATAAAACTCCCTCAAAATTGCCATTTAATTTCTTATGCCAACCTGTGATATATCGAAACCATAATGGGAAAGTCACAGTGTGAAATATGTAACTATTACATATAATATACAAATTAGATTTATTTCCAGTTGTGGTTCTTAAGTATCCAAGAGACTATGAATTCTCTCCTTATTTTCACTGGGTATCCATTTATGCTTCTGTAACTTGGAGATGAGAAGTTTTTTAATATCCTTTGGAAATGCCTCAAAAGCCTCAGAGAATAAATAACACAGTGTGCTCATCTTCCCTGGTCCTCCATGCCTTCCCTCCCAGAGAATGCTCCTGCTGTGCCCTAAAGGTTGACAAATAAAGCATTTGGCCAGCCATCAGAGGAAAGGGATTTCAGAGCCCAAGTCGTCCAGGGAAATCGCTCTGTTTGAGATCTGGATGTGGACTCTGGAATTGTTAGTGGGGTTCCCCTGACTCTTTGTGATTGTCACGTGAGTTTTGAAGGAGAAGTGTATCTTTTCAGTGAGCAAAAGAGAGTGAGTTCCTCTCTAAGAATAAGATGTGCATTATTTTATAGAAATGGGTAGTGTTCATTCCTCCACTAGAGCATTCATGATATACTAAAGATTTTCCCTTACTTTGGTAAACTGAGACATTGGCTGCTTTCCCCTTCACTTTAAATAAATAATACTTGGAGTGTATACAGGGCTTTAAATTTACAAAGCACTTTGCGCACATAATCTCATTTCCTTTTTATAACCTTCTACGGTAACTGCTATTATTCTTCTTTTCAAATAAACTGAGGAAACACAAGGTAAATGATTTGTCCAGAGTCAGATAGATGAAAAATATTGGAAGTGGGATTAAAACTCAGGTCTTCCTGACTATTCCCCCAGACCATACTACCTCTTCTCTTGCTTAATAACAAAGAGCCAATAAATCAGTAAGCATTTATTAAGACTGGGCTATGTTGTGAAAACAATTACCAAGAATGAAACAATTTCCACTCTCAAGTAGCTTATGTTCCAACGAGAAGATAAGTATCTATGAGAGTGTGTGGATGTATGTATGTATGTAGATAGAAGATAAATAGATAGACATTTAGATAGATAGATAGATAGATAGATAGATAGATAGATAGATAGATAGATAATAAATACCCCTCCCCCAAAAAGATATTTACGTGTTGGTTTGGGATAGAGATAGATCCTTGCAGTTGTAAGCATCTAAGAAGTCTTCGTGCTTGAGCTGTCTTGAGGGTCCAACTGCACAAATATCTGAATGGCTTCACATCACTCATACCTCAAATAGATTCTAAAGTGGCCCAGGTTATATTCTTTGGATGTGGCTGGAAAACAGCAAGATAAGAATATAAAAATTACCCCAGTCCTGCCAGCAGATGGTTGGAACTGGGTATTTCTCTTGGAAATTAGGATCAATAAGAAACAACATCACATCAAATAATAGTTTTAAAGCATTTCACGTGCATCTAGCCTATAGTGGTGGCTACATAAAATATCCATACTCTTTCCTTCTTCTTTCACCTTGCAAAGGCACCCAAGTCTCCTTCTGTATCAGCAGACCATGTCAGTGACCACTAAAACTGGAGCCTCACCTCACTCACCCATCATTGTGTGTTTTTACTTGGCAATGGAACTTCTTGGCTCCATCCTGGCTGACTATCAAGAGTCTTTTCCAGTCCACACCAAAACCTTGCTTTTTTGCCTCCTAGTGTTCCATTGACTGTGTCAAAGAACCATTCATTCGCCTCTCCCCCCTTCTAAAATTGGGCTGTCACACTAAATATAGCACAAAGGCCCCCTTTCCCCTCCACCCCCCCAATACAAAATCAAGACCAGTATTACTGTCCACATCCTATGAGGCATGATTTTACATGGAATTTTTTGAGAGAAGTTTAGGAAGCTCATTTAAGCTCTGTAGTGAAGCTAGGGCTCCACATTTAGATCTGTTTCAGAGCATGGTCACGCTTTGGGACTTCCAGTTTTCCAGGGTAGCACTTTTGTAAATGCTGGTCACTATGGCTGACCTTTCCATTATTCCCAAGATTGGTGAGAACAGCATTTTTTTTTACTCTGGGAAATTAATAGAGGTTTAGACTTTGTAGATAAGAGAAATGGTTTAATAAGTCTGTTTGACTTTTGAGAGTGAGGTCAATTCCAGTGGCACACCCTGGACCTCTCTGGTATGTCCTCCTTTCATTTCCCTCCCTGTTCATTAGCCTTTCCCAATCTCATTGGAGATAATAACAGAAGTATGGGTGGTAACCCCATTTGGAATTTTCTTGGCAAAAATACGGAATGATTTACCATTTTCTTCTCCATTTCATTTTACAGATGAGGAAATTGGGCAAACAGGGTTAAGTGACTTGCCCAGGGTCACACAGCTAGTAAATGTTTGAGACCAGGTTTGAATTTAAGAAGATGAGTCTTCCTGACTCCAAGCCCAGTGCTCTATTTACTGTGCCACCTTGCTGCCCATGAAGTCAGGAAGATCTGACTAGCTATGTGACCTTGGAAAAGTCATTTTACTACTTTCCCTCACAAATAGGCTAAAAGGAGATAATTATAACACCTGTCTCCTGATTGTTGTGAGAGTCAAATAAATTAAAAGTTATAAAGTACTTAGTACAGTGACTGGTGCATAATAAATACTATATAAATGTTAGTTATCTTTATGCAGGCCAACATTATATTTAACTATTTAGAAAAAAATCTGATCCAGAGATTATATCCGAGAGAGTGCATAGTATTCTGTCATATTACTACCACCCCACACACTTGCCCTATTGTTTTTGAATAGATATGGTTCATTCTTTTGGATCTTCATTGGTTTTTCTGTTATTCTCATATTCAACATTTTTGAAGTGAAGATTTCATTTGCATTGCTATAGTCATTATGCCTTGTATTTCTTGGATCTTTTTATTTTACGCTGCATGTTTAATCTAAAGTCCTTTAAATCACCATTTTTTCCTGCACAATAATAAATATTCTATTACATTTGAATAAGGGTAGGATAGTACAAAGGGCAGTGAAGTTTGAATCATGGAACCTGAGTTCAAATCCTAGGTTCTGCTACTTATGACTATGTGACCTTGGACAAATTCCTTACCCTTTCTGGGTTTGTTTTTCCTCTCTGTAAAACAAAAGGGTTATACTAGAAGACTTCAAAGGTCTTTTGTAGTCTTAGATCTATGAATATATATATATATATATATATACATACATATATATACATACATATATATATATACATACATATGTGTGTGTGTGTGTGTGTGTGTGTGTGTGTGTGTGTGTGTGTATAATGATAGAGCCACTCCAAGATTGTTGGGTCACAATTTTGTTTCTGGTTCTTTGCAATCACACAAAGTAATGTTTTGAATATTTTAGTTTATATTAGACCCTTTTGTCTTATCTTTGACATTCTTGGGGTAAATGCCCAATAGTGGAATTATTGGTCACATGATAAAATTCTCTGTAGCTTAAAAAAAGGAGGAAGGAATGGACATTATGAAAGCATGTGCTCTTCAAAAAGCTCCTAAGACCATTTGTTCTGTACACTTCCTCATCATTCTATTTCTGACAGAATTTGATTCAACCACTGTAGTTGTAGTTCAACAGTTCAGCTGTTCCTATAGGTAATGCACAAATTCCTTTGTTAATCTAGGGAATAGTGTAGGTTATTGAGGAAAGGAATTCACATTGCTCCTGGCTGTCACAGAAATTTGAGCATGTGACTCAAGGAGATGTTCCAGAACCTCATGGAAATGGCCATACTGGGATTCTAAGCAGCTACTGAACTACTTATCTTTCTGCAGAGATCTGCAAATAGTCAGACACTGACTACTGCTTTTTATCCCAAGACAACTTTTTCTCTTTTTTTGCTTTGTGACAGACAGAATAGAGTTATATCTGACTCTTCCCAAAGCCCCATATTACAAATACAGGCAGGTCTTTCAAAAGGGAACCATCTGAAAAGTAAGAATTACAGAATCATAAGATTTTTGGAGGGAATCATTTAGTTTTCTTTTACAGATGAGGAAACTGAGGCTTAGAGCCATGAGGGGAATTATCTCTAACTAGAGAACAGTTCACCTGGAACTGTCATTTTGTTGGAACTCATAAAATTTGTATTCATACAACACCTTCCAGCTCTCCCTAGGGTGATGGAGAGACTGGTTGGAAAAGTAAAGTTTGTTATGACTCAGAATTGGATGTTTTATTTATAATCCCAGTCACAGAAGGAATGAAACATAAATGTAATAATTTCCACTAGTTCTAAGCAAAAGTATAGTAGATGGGAATCAAGAGACCTGGCTCCTCATCTTAGCTTTGTCACACATTTAATATGTATGATATTGAGAAAGTCACAGATTCTCTGTTCTTATCTATGAAATGGAAACCATAATACTAATAACTCACCATAGTATGGTGCTTTGTATTAGACCAAGCACTTTCCTGACAATGATCCTGCAAAATATGTAGGTAATGCAGGTATTACTATCTTCAATTTACAGATGAAGCAAGTGAGGCTCAGAGAGGTCAAGGTCATGATTAACTACTTCTAAGTGGTAGAGCTGAAATCTATAGTTTCAAGTCTTTCTATGTCTTGCTCGTAATATAGTAATTGGTTGGTTGGTTCTTTTCCTTCTAAGAAGAACAAAATGACATCACTATGTTAGAGACATAATAATAATAATAATAATAATAATAATAATAAATAATAATAATACCTTTTAGAGGCAATATAGTATGGTGGATAGGGAGCCTTCCTTAGTCAGGAAGATCTAGGTTGAAGTCCTGCCTCCAACACTTAAACAGGCTGTATGACCCTGGGCAAGACATCCTCTAAATTATGGAACAATTATTGATCTGCTCTATTAGAGAGACTCCCCATATTAATACAATGACAGGTTTATCATTCTCTCTTTCTCCCCCCAACCAAAACAAAACTCAGTACCACCTTATCTTTATATACAAGTTTGTACTATTCAGGATTCCTTTATATATTTTTCATTTAATTCTCACAAAACACTCTGGGGCTTCAGAGCAAATATTATTATCCCCATTTTAGCTAGGAAACTGAATAACAGATAAATAACTTTCCCAGGGTAATATAATTGGTTAATGCTGGAATCAGGATTAACATTGAAGTCTGAGACCATAATGGCATATGACCTGAAGGGGGGTAGGGTAGGTAAGACAAGTGTCAGACCATGCCACTCTCTGCTTGATGATGGAAACAATCTCCACTATTGGGGAGTTCTGCTATTGTGTTTTCAAATAAAAAGGCTTTATAATTATAAGGGATTATATTGTCCAATCCTCTGCAAGGGAACTGGGCTAAACATGAAGAGGGAAGCCATCTGGAGATCTCTGGAGCAAATATGGTAGATTTCCTAGCTGTTATGTCCCTCTCTTCTTTTCAAAACCTGAGTAACCTTGATTATTCCCTATCTGTTTCCAGTTCCTCTGGGTGAGTTGTGTGCTTATCTTCTGAGGCTAATCACTGAGATGTGGAACAGCACTCCTTCAATCCCTACAAAGAGTAGGATGAAAAAAAACCCTTCAGTCAGGGTCTAAAGTGGGCTTGGGGAAAGTGATTCATTTCCTGGAATTGAGTTCATGCCCTGCTTCCCAAGAGCAGGTGGGAGTGGAGCAAAGGAATCACCCTCTGTGTTTGGGAATCCACATTCTCCAGTGTTCAAAGGAGCATCTGGTACATCTTTGATCTCATTCTTGTCCTGCCTTAAATTAGGACTGACCACAGATGCCAGGGCTGGTGGCCAGCTGTGGCACTGAGCCCAAGCCCTAGAGTGGTTGGTGCTTCAGCTCCAATGAGGATCTTGGTGGCACAGAGCTTCCATAAACTAGCAGTGAGGCTTTGCAGGCCATTTCATCCATGGATTCATAGAGTCAGGGTCCTGAAAATACAAGCTGTGCTACATAAAGGGAAGGACTTAGGCAATACCCTCCCCATTGCCGGAGTAAGCTATAGAAAGAGATTTTTGAGGATCATAATTATAGATTTTGAGCAAGAAAAAAAGACGTAAGAGGCAATCTAGTTGAAACCACTAATTTTACTATAAAGAAAGTGAGGTTCAAGATGGCTAAGTTACTCACTCAGTTCCATAGTAAGGGTCAGAGGTGGAATTTGAACCCATGTCTGTAATTTGGGGCTATACATACATATATATATATATATATATATATATATATATATATATAGAGAGAGAGAGAGAGAGAGAGAGAGAGAGATCATCCTATTCCTTTTTAAAAAAAATATTTATTTTTATTTTTGTAAAAATGGTGCTTTTTATACATTACTAAAATATTCTTGTTTAAGAGTAAACATAATACTCCCCTCCCCCCCAAAAAAATACAGACCCTCATGAACAAAAAAGTAAAGGAAAGAGAAAAAAATAAAAATTTAACTTAAAAAAATAATAATAGGGGCAGCTAGGTGGCCCTGGAGTCAGGAGCACCCGAGCTCAAATCTGGCCCCAGATACCCAACAATCACCCAGCTGTGTGACCCTGGGCAAACCACCTAGCCCCACTGCCCTGCAAAAACCAAAAAATAAAAAAAATAAAGTAATAATAATAATAATAGTAGGGGCAGGTTGGTGGTGCAGTGGACAGAGCACTGGCCCTGGAGCCAGGAGCACCCAGGTTCAAATCCAGCCTCAGACACCCAACAATCACCCAGCTGTGCAGCCCTGGGCAATCCACCCAACCTCACTTGCCTTGCAACCCCCCAGATAATAATAACAATAACAAAAAATGTGCTTCAGTCTGCGTTCTAACACCACCAGCTCTGTTGTAGGTGGATCACATTCTTTATGATAAGTCCATCACAAAGGTACTTCCATATTTTTCCACTGTTGCCATTGCTGATCGCCATTCGTACTTCCCCACTACCATATACTATATCTTCTCTCTGTCCCTCTTCCTAAATGTGCTGTAGGATAGCTGAGTGGTACAGCAGACTGATCACCAGCCCTGGGGCCAAGAGGCCCTGAGCCCATATGCCACCCCTAAGGCCCAGCAACCACCTGGACCTGTGGTCCTGGACAGGCCATCCAATCCCAACCCCTTGTAAGAAGTAAAAAAGAAAATGCATTATATCTGACTATCTCTTCCATGGTCCACCCTCTCCTCCATCACTCACATTCCCCCCCTTCCCCCTGTTTCCCTTCTCTCCTTCTTACTCTAGATGTCTATACCCCATTGAGTAGATATGCTGTTTCTTCTCTGAGCCACCTCTGATGAGAGCGAAGGTCCCCTCATTCCCCCTTACCTTTCCCCTTCCATATCATTGCAATAGCTCATTGTAATAAAAAAATCTTATTATATGAAATATCTTAACCTATTCCACCTCTCCTTTCTCTTACTCCTATTACATTTCCTTTTTAGCCATTGACTCCATTTTTACAATATATTATATCCTCAAATTCAGCTCTCTCTCTCCTGTGCTTCATCTATAAAAGCTCCTTCTACCTGCTCTATTAAATGAGAAGTTTCTTATGAGTATTATCAGTATCATTTTTCTATGCAGAAATACCTGTAGTTAATCATCATTAAGTCCCTCATATTTTACCCTTCTCTCTGCTCTCCATGCTTCATCTGAGTCCTGTCTTTGAAGATCAAACTTTCTGTTTAGCTCTGGCCCTTTTAATAGGAACAATTGAAATTCCCCTGGTTCATTGAAAGTCCATCTTTTTTCCATGGAAGAGGATGTTCAGTTTTGCTGGGTAGTTGATTCTCAGTTGTATTCCAAGCTCTTTTGCCATCCAGAATATTATATTCCAAGCCCTACGAGCCTTTAATGTAGTTGCTGCTAAGTCCTGTGTGATTCTGGCTGCTTATAATGTTTTCTCTTTGACTTGGGATTTCTGGAACTTGGCTATAATATTCTTGGGGGTTGGTTTTTTTTGGATCTCTTTCCAGGGGAGATTGGTGGATTCTCTCAATTTCTATTTTCCCTCTGCTTCTAGGATATCTGGGCAATTTTCCTGTAGGAATTCTTTAAAAATGATGTCAAGGCTCTTTTCCTGATCATGATTTTCAGGTAGCCCCAAAATTTTTAATTATCTTTTCTGAATCTGTTTTCCAGATCAGTTGTTTTTTCAATGAGATGTTTCACATTTTCTTCTAATTTTTCATTCTTTTGATTTGGAATTATTGTGTCTTGACTTCTTGTAAAGTCAGCAGCTTCCTTTAGTTCATTTCTACATCTGAAGGATTTGTTTACCTCAGAGAGGTTTTTTATTTCTTTTTCCATCTGGCCAATTCTGCTTTTTAAAGCATACTTCTCCTCAATAACTTTTTGAACTGTTTTATCCATTTGCTGGTCTTTAACATGTTATTTTCTTCAGCGTTTTTTTGGGTCTCTTTGATTAAGCTGCTGACTTCTTTTTCATTTTTTTCCTGCATCTCTCTCATTTCTTTTCCCAATTTTTCTTCTATCTTCCTCACTTGATTTTTAGTTTTTGCAAGGCAATGGGGTTAAGTGGCTTGCCCAAGGCCCCATGGCTAGGTAATTATTAAGTGTCTGAGGCCGGATTTGAACTCAGGTACTCCCAACTCCAAGGCCAGTGCTCTATCCACTGTGCCACCTAGCCGCCCCCTCACTTGATTTTCAAAATCTTTTTTGACCTCTGTCATAACTTGATCCCAATTTCTGTTTTTTTCTTCCAGTTTTTAGATGTAGAAACTTGTACTTCCTCATCTTCAGACTGAGTGTTTTGATCCTTCTTGGGCTCACAAGCAAAATATTTCTCAATGGTGTTCCTGTTTTTCTCTTTACTCATTTCCCCAGCCTGTGCCTGGTTTTGGGGTGCTTCCTGAACTTTTGAGTATTATTGGGACACCCCCACATACACAAGGATTTCAGTATGTGAAGCTCTGTCTTCCCTCCTGGTCTGTGAATGACCACAAATGCACCCTTTGCCACAGGGCTGAGGTGGGGAAGGCCCTGCTGTTCTACGGGGGCCTAGACTGTCAGTATCTGAATGTGATCAGAGCCCTAGAGTCCTGTTCCAGGTACAGAGGGCAGACCTCTGAAGTCTCTCTCCATTCCCCTACCTTGGGTATGCTGGGCACTCAAGGCTCAGTTCCCTGGGGGCTCCTGCTTACCAGCTCTGCTTCTGCTTCCATTTCCTGGATCTGGGCTGCTGCAGCCACACTGCTCACTGAGTGCCCTGAGGGCTGGGCTTTACATGTTCACTCTGGCAGAGCCCCCCACCATGATCTTCCAAGTTGTGCCTGATGCTTCCCAGGGTGTAAGTCAGGAAAATGCCCCCACTGCCATGAGCCATGCTCCCAGGTGCCCTGGGGCTGCCTCCGGGAGGCTGAAGTTCAGTCACTCTGGTGAGCTGCACCTCTAACCCCGTGGAGTGGAGCCTTTCCACTATTTTCCAGGTTACCTTGGGCTGGAGAGCTGCCTCACTGGATCCCTCTGTGGGTTCTGTCTCTCAAAAATTTAGTTAGTGCCCTTATTTTATGAGTTTTGAAATATTATAGAGAGAGAGCACCTAAGAGAGGCTCTTCTCCTGTCACCATCTTGGCTCCGCCCCCAAAGATCATCCTATTCCTAACCATTTCTTAAATTGGAAGATACAGTAGAAAGAACATTGACTGCCAACCCAGTATTCTTTCTACCATATCTTCCCAATAAGAGATGGGTAGACATAGAATGTCATTATATATACAGGTCCAAATTATATTACTGATTTTAGAAGACTTAAGCTGATACCCAAATGGCTTTGTATCAAAGACTATTGCCACTATTCTTTTACTTGCTTCTCTGGAAATCTTAGTGCTGTTTGGTGTCATGGATAGGGAAGGGAAGAGTGGTGTCACTACAGTTACAACCAAAGGGAACTGACTCATTTGTATCAGTGACTATAACGTCTGGTCTTGTACCACTTAGTTAGGTGGTATTGAGGGCTATGATTTATATTGACTGCAACCATCCCACTTCCTTGTTGAGACTAATTATATTTCCATGGAAGGGAAAGAGAAAAATTCCTAATCTTGTTACCTTGGTATCATGCCTGTGTCTCACCCATTTGATGGAGGGTGTCTCCCAAACTGTCCACCAGGAAGGTAAGTGGCCCAGAAATGATGCCATTACCATAAGGAATTGAGAATGTTTAGATGGAAGAAAAGGAGTCCTGGGGGCTTAGGTTAGAAGAGAGAGATGATGGTTGTTGTCTTGTATTCAAAGGACTAATGTGAAGTGTGTGTGTGTGGGGGGAATATGATTTGTCCTATTTGGCTCAGAAGATAGGATTAAATATAGTGGGGAGAGATTTCCCATTTCTGATGAGATTTCCCACTTGTGATGCTTACAGCGTTGGGGTAGGGTACTAAACTTTCCAGGGTCTTCTCTCTAGGATGAAGGGATTGAACTAGAGAGTTTCTGAGGTTTCTTCCAACTTATGATCTAGAATCTTTGCCAATTTTAAATTGCAGAGAGGCAGATATAAGAATAGAATAAAGGAGATAAAAGTTGTGGACCATCTTTTCTTAAGATTAAGATCTTGAGATCAGGAAATTTAAATGACTCTCCTAGGGGCAGACAGCTAGTTAGTGTCAGAGTTAGTCATGGAACCTAAGAATTAAAATTTGTAGTCCATTGTCCTTTTCACTGTAGCTCCTGCTCATATAGGTCCCTCCCAGCTCTAGGGTTCTGTGAATCCGAGATTCTCTGCTATTCAATCAATCAGTCATTCAAACAACTCGTTACTGCACACAGATTATATGTCCAGCCTTTCCTAGCATTTTGAGGTATCCAGGAAAAGAGCGGCCCTGCTCTCAGGGAACTTGCTGATTACCTGGGAAAAATAAGATCAAAACACTAAACCATACATAACAGATTATAACTAAATCTTCACTTACTTGGTACAAAATAGAGAAGTTCAAGGAGGAGGCAGATTAGCAAGAGCTGGAAACATTGAAGAAAACTTAACAGCTAAAAATCCAAACTAGAATTTCATCAATGTCTGCAAGGATGGGTAAGGTTTGGGTAGGCAGAAGAAGAATGGAAGCAAAAAGAACAAATATGATGAAAACATAGAAATGAAAATGAGGGTAGGATAATAAAGAATAAGTATCAAGCAACTAGTTGTGAAGACAAAGCATTTTTCTTGGTGCTTCAGGAGAAAAGGGTAAGAAAGAGTCTGTCCTTTCTCTGAAATAGGGTGGTGATAAAAAATAAAAAGTAAGGTAGTACCAGCTATTGGAAGGATTTCAATGACAAAGCATGACATTTTTGAACTTTGTTCAGTAAGCAATAGGGAGCCATTAAAGATTTTGTTTTGCTTTGTTTTGTTCTGTTTTTGACAATGCAGTCAGGGTTAAGTGACTTGTCTAGGGTCACAGTTACTAAGTTTCAAGCATCTGAGATTGGATTTTAACTCAGGTCCTCTGACTTCAGGGCTAGTGTTCTATCTATTATATCACCTAAAAAAGGAATGAGATAACTAACTGACTAGGAAGCTGTATATATAATAAGGCATGGAGCATATGAGCCCTGGGACAGTGGGAACAACCTGGTTTAGAAATAAAGATGTGTGGGTGGGGAGCAATAGGAAATGAGGAGTTTGGACCTGATATAATATAAAATGGAGGATCATCAAGGTTTTGAGTAAGGGAATCACATTATTAAAGGAATTCTTAAGAAAAGTTAGTCTGGCAAAAGTATGTGAAAAAGGCTGTACTCAAGGCGGGATAGTATAGTATTTTAAGCTGATAGTAATGAGAATGAATAGGAAGGAAAGGATACTAGAAAAATTTTGAGAAAAATTCAGAAAAAATATCAGGACTTACTGATAGGCCATGAAGGGGAAAAAGGTAAAGGAAAGAAGTTGAAGAGATAAAATTTCTTCCATTCCTAGATCAATAGCGGAATAGACCACATAGTGGGGCAAGGAAGAGTTAATCCTATCCAGTTCCCTTATTTTTACAGATGATGAAACTTAGCCCAGGAGTGGTTCAGAGACTTGCTCCAGGTTTCATAAAAAATATGTGGCAGAGCCAGGATTTAAATGCATGTCCTTTTTTTTTTTTTTTTTTTTTTTTTTGCAAGGCAAACGGGGTTAAGTAGCTTGCCCAAGGCCACACAGCTAGGTAATTATTAAGTGTCTGAGACCAGATTTGAACCCAGGTACTCCTTAATCCAGGGCTGGTGCTTTATCCACTACACCATCTAGCCACCCCCTAAATGCATGTCCTTTTGATTCTACTGCACCATTATGGTTTTACCATTGAGAAAAGAAACAGCACTGTACAATAGGAAGAGCCCTGACTCTGGAGACAAAAGATCTGGATTCACATCCTACCTACATCTAATGCATTCTACTTGTGAAACCTTAATCTACCTGAACTTTGGTTTTGGTTTCTTCATTTGTAAAATGAGAGGGGTGAATTAGATGACCTTTAAGTTCCCCTCCCTCTCTAGAGTTCTATGGTCTTATGATCCCAAACCAGGAAAGGGAATTTTTATGTGAGGGAGCATAATGAATATGAGTTGGCACAGGTCTCTGTGAGTGACTGACATAGAAAGAAGTAATGTACCTTCCCTGGAGTACATTTGAACATCAAAATTATTATTTCCTTCTCCTCTCCAGAGACATGGAAATGGCCAGCCAGGAAACATGGCAGACCACAATGCCCCGGCACTTATGGAGCTTGTAAGGGAGAAGGAAGAAAGGATTTTGGCTCTGGAAGCTGACATGACCAAGTGGGAACAGAAGTACCTGGAGGAGAGTACTATTCGACATTTTGCCATGAATGCTGCTGCCACTGCAGCAGCTGAGAGGTAAGACCCCATTATTTTTGATGTCATAAGTAGAAGTTGACTTTGGATGCCAAGTTCACAGAATCATTAAAGATTAAACTCAGATAACCTCCCATAGAAGTAAATAAAATATTCTGCTGATACAGTGAAAAGAGTTGACAGAGTTACTACTAGTTTTCTTACCCAAAGACTATATTTATTTCACTGTTCTAAGATAACATTAAATCATGATATCTCACTTTTTCTTAGTATCTCCTGGCACTATATTAACAGTGTCTAGAATATAGTAAGCACATAATAAATGTTTGTTGTGTTATAGATTGATCTCTCTGCACCAGCAAATCCCAGTGTAGCAGTATTAATCTTTGTCATTCTATCCCATTGCACATTTGATCCCAAAGTTTGCTTGGTCTTCTCTTGATTATCCAAAGAAATGAACAGGAACCAGTAGAGCATCTAATGTAAAATGGCAAACAACCCAAATAACTTTGGTTTTAGGGTGTTTTTTTATCTGGGTTTGAACATGGGTGTATCTGACATGTTTGGAATTCAACAAAACTTTAATTAACCAAAATCATGAAACTGTGGCATACTGGTGGCTAGAACAATGAACTTAATGTTAAGACCTTCCAGTGAATCCTGCCTCAGACATTGTGCCACCCCATTACCTTCATGATCCAATAGAAAATCCCTGTTTGGTTCTTAAAGCTCTTTGTAACCTGATGCTTTCCTACCTTTCTAGTCTTCTTAATTCTTCATTTGCCTCTAGTCTAGATACCTCCCTCCCAACTCTGGGGATTCTGACTGATTCTCCCATGCCTGAAATTCTCTTTCCTCTCATCTCTTGGTTTCCTTCAAGTCTCAGCTCAGAATTCCTCTTTGCAAGAAGCCTTTCCCCACTCCTCCTTTATGCTATTTACATTTCCTCTGAGATTATCTCCAATTTAGGCAGTATATGTCTTCTTTGTACCTACTGATTTACATATTATCTTCTCCATTAGACTATGAGCTCCTTAAGGGAAGAGGGTATTTTTATCATTCTTTGACTTGTCTGTTTATCTTTTTATTTGACTCTGGGTGAGTCTCTTAACCTCTGTCAGCCTTAGGTTGAAAAACCGAGAGAGGGCTGTAATGTGAGATAAGATGAGAAAAACAAGATTTTGGAAGCACTTGAATATAAGACTATAAGGGGTAATATTGGGATTAGAGAGGAGGTGACCTATAAGGGAAGACATTGCAAAGACAGAATTAATAAGACTTTTCAACTGACTGAATGAGGGGATTGAGAGAGGCAAGAGTCAAAGATGAACAAGGATTAAGTTGAGAAAGATGCTGGTACCCTGATAGGAATATTAAAGTAAAGGGGAATGATAGTGAAGAATTCAGTTTGAAACATGGTAAATTTGGGGCACCATCGAGCCAGAGAGGAAGTTGTAACTTCCAGAATCTTCATATTGAAAGGAACCTCTTAGGTCATTTAATTCAATATAAAATAAAAAAAATATTTTTTTACTGTCTATCCACTCAACAAGTGTTCTTACAACAAGTTGAAGACTTAAACGGAATGGGGAACAGCCTCTAGAGATAGGATATTACATTTTGGTGTAGCTCGAATTGTTAAGATAATTTTCCTCACATCTTTGTTCCTTCATAGTTTCTACTTATTGTACCTAGTGTTCCAATCTGGGACTAAGCAGGACAAGCCAAAACCTTCTTCTTGGTGACAATCTTTCAGATCTTGTTGTGATTGAGGAATGCCTCAAAATTTTTAAAGAACATATAAAAGTATAGCCTCATAGCTCTTCTGTGAGTCTTCCAAGAGACTCTTTTTTGTGAGTCTCCCAAGGCTAGTTGGGCCTGAACCAATAGAGACTAAAACTGAAGGCACAAAAGCCTCATAATAGCCCATTATTTCTTTGGTCAGTCTTATGAACTTGATGGTGTTTCTTTTTCCTTTAATGAATGCTAGATGGGAGGGCATTTTATTAGCCAATTAAGAGGTTCTTGTACTCTTTGCTTAAGTACAGAATTAAGGAATTTTTGGTGAGATGCCCAGGAATGAGATAATATCATAATACCTTATGTTTTTAAAGAGTTTTATAGTTTACAAAGTACTTTAATAGATATTATCTCTATTGATCTTTTCAAGGACCCTGTGAGGGACAGAAGTATACATTGATAAAAATGTTATTATAAGTGACTTGGAAAAAGATGCAGATGGCATGTTTATTGAATTTGTAGATGAAATAAAGCTGATTGAGATAGATGGCAGAGTCAAGTGATCAAAAAGATGTCAATAGGCTGGAAGATTGGGTTGAATCTAATAAATTGAAATTTAATGGGAATAATTGTATCACTTTACACAAGCACAAAATGAGGAGACCTGGTTAGACAGCAGTTCTTATGAGAAACATATAGGATGAGTATAAGGTATAAACCCATAATCCTTGCTATTCAGAAGGATGAGGTTGGTGGATCAATAGAATTTGAAAAGTCTGGTGCCAATAAGGTGAGCTTTCAGGAATATGGAACCACCAAGTTGCTTAAGCCAGGCAAAACATGTTGGAAATGCAAAAGATCAAAGTTTCCATGCTGATCAGTGTTGGGATTGGATTTGGAGGTGACTGCTAGACTTCCAACTTGGGTGAGATAGTAAGAAGTAGTCTCAAAAAAAGGAGGAAGAAGTAGGAGGAGAAGGAAAAAGAGGAGGAGGAGGAGGAGGAGGAAGAGGAGGAGTAGGAGAAGAACATCAGGAAAGGAAAAGAAAATAATGATAGTACCATCACTACTTACTCCCACCAGATTAATGTGAAGAAAATACTTTTTGAGTCTTAAAACTCAATATAAACATGTATTATTTATATTAAAACTTATCATTCATTATGTAGATGGAAGTGGAGGTATTTTGTCAGCCAGCTGGGGTAGAGCTCTCTACCTGTGATGTTAGCAGGAGCTGATATCTGCTGACATTGAAAGATCAGGTTTCTCATTTTTCATGAAGCCATGCAGAATAATGAAAGAGTGTGTTTTGTTGGCAGGGATGCTACAATCATCAACCACTCCAGGAATGGCAGCTACAGTGAAAGTTCCCTGGAGGTCCGCATCTGGCAGGAGGAGGAAGAAGTTGTGCAAGCCAATAGGAGATGCCAGGATATGGAATACACGTAAGAGAACTGCTGCTTAGTTCTTCCCATGTGGCTCTCACCATTTGTCTCAAGAACCACAGAAATTTCCTTTTTCATCTTTTAATATGTAGTGATTTTTTAAATATCATTATCTCTTCTAACTTCTCTTCACAAATAAGTAAAGTCAAGAAAAACAAATCATTCCATTGGGCATGTTTGAAAACGTTTGCCTCATTCTCAGCTCTCTGACAAGGGTCCAGAAATGACCTGTGTGATGGAGATCCCTGATCCTACTTGCACTTGAGTTATTATGCAGGTCTGTTACATGCTCAATTGCTCCAAGGTCCTAAAAGAAGGTTTTCCAATAAGCAGTTTTGAGTAACATTGAGTTGGTGCTTTTGAGTGAGAAAAGGAAGCACCTAGAGAGAGAAGGAAGATTTAGCTATTTATTATACACCAAGGGAAGGTTGGTACATGTAGCTTCTAAATAGCTATATAATTTTATGTCCAAATCCATCTTTAAACTTAGGTTGCATTAACAAGAGCTATGCTCTGCAGCTATTAATCTGTCTTTCTCTAATGTCACTGAAGATTGGAGTTGGGGTGGAGAGTAGAGTGGGATTGGAGGATGTGGAAATTATTTCATAATATCACAGACCATAAGAGCAGGAAGAAATCTGGAAGCTCAACTAGGTCACTATCTTCCTCTATGTTATTCTCTCCCCATTCTCCCCCCCCCCCTTGTTTTAAAGATGAGAAATTTGAGTCTCCAAGAACTTGAGTAATATAAGTCATCCAACCTCAGTGATTATAGAACCAGGACCAGACCTGGAGTGCCTGAATCCCAGTGGGTTTTTCACCCTCTACAATACTTTATATTTACTTGCTGTAATGGGCTCTAAAGGTCTAGGTCACTTTAACCACCCTTGAGATACAGATACTTGGTGCTTCTGGCCAATCATTGTCACATAGAAAAATCCTTATTAGTTGCTGTGACCCCTCAATTCAACAGAAATAATTCAATCAATAAGTCAGTCAGTAAACATTTATTAAGTGCCTCCTATATGCCAGCAATTGTGAAAGTGAAAATGTTTCTCTATCAAGGAACTGAACAACATGTACATATATGAGATATATACAATACAAATACAAAATAGTTGCAGGGTGATTTTGGGCAATGAAGGAAGGCACGAGCAGATTGGGGCAACTAGGTGGCACAGTGGATAGAGTACTGGGTCTGGGATTAGAAGAACCTGAGTTCAAATTCTGCCTCAGATACTTAATAGCTGTGTGACCCTGAGCAAGTCAATTAATCCTGTTGCATCAGTTTCCTCATCTGTAAAATGAGCTGGAGACAGAAATGGCAAACCACTCCAATATCTTTGCCAAGAAAACCTCAAATGGAGGCATAAAGAGTTAGATACAATTGAAATGACTAAACTACAACAACTAACAGAGGGAATCAGAAAAAGTTTTGTGTTGAAAGTGGCTCTTCAGCAGAGCTTTGAGGGAAACCAAGGATTTGAAAAACAAAATTATGGAAGGATTTATTAATCCCTAGCTGTGTGCAGAGTACTGAGCTTGGTGCAGTGAAATAAAGGGTATAAATAAGACATGATTGCTGTTTTCATAAGATCATAGACTTTAGTCTCATCTAGGTAAATCTGCTTATTTTGAAGTTGAGTACATGAAGTTTATAATCTAATAGAAAGAGGTAGTACATCAGGATGATAGCTAGAGTATAAAAGAATACAGGGTTGATATATTACAAAGGGATAAAAATTATTACTATCTAGAACCTTCCTGAAAGTGATGGTATTTGTGTTAGACTTTAAGGGCTAGCGAGATGTTCAATAAAGAAGGTGTGCAAAACAATTATTTTCAGTACAAATATTGATATTAGCCACAGGTAGAAGGTAGGGAAGGGTGAACTGTTTATGGGGGGAAGATATAATAAATAAATAAATGTTGTTGGACCAACTTCCCTGATATTCTTGAGGCTCTTAGATAAAGACATCACTTGGGGAAGCAAGTTCTGGTGTTAGATCCATTAGGTGAGTAATTTCAGTGTAGAAGTCATGATAATTAAACTAGAATGAATAGTTAACCCCAGATACATACAAGGAGGACACATTAATGAAACTTCAATGATGATCTTCGCTGATGATCTCATGGATCAGATCAAGGTTTGAGATAGATTGGTACAGACACTTTGCCTGCTCCTGCAGCTTACAATTTTACTTTGAAGGTGATACCAGTAATTCTATCAGTTTATTTTGAAAGTGGTACCATAACTCCACCAACTCCACCAAACAATTTCTTTGTTGGGATATGTGAAAATTCTGTCTATAACCTAAGGTGTTTTGCCCTTGCTCTTTCCTCAGCATAAAAAATCTCCATGCCAAAATCATAGAGAAAGATGCCATGATTAAGGTCCTTCAGCAGCGATCTAGGAAGGATGCGGGAAAAACAGATGCCTCCAGCTTACGTCCGGCTCGCTCTGTCCCATCAATTGCTGCAGCTACTGGTACACACTCTCGCCAAACATCTCTTACCAGCAACCAGTTGGTTGAGGAAAAGAAGGAGGAGAGAACCTGGAAAGGGAGCATTGGTAAGTTTAATGCCTTCTAATATAATGTGGACTGAACAACTGGTCATAGTGGAAATATTCATCAGTCCAGTGAGAAGTATTTTAATAACTGTGTTTACTATTTACATAACTGTGCCAAATATATACCAGACACCATGCTTAAGAAAGTACTGTGGATCCAAAAGATGACAATATTTGCCTACTTAATGTACCTACTGTTTGCTAGAAACTGTTAATAGAAACAATAGCAAAAACTGTTCTCTAAGTGCTCCTAATCTAATGGAAGAGAAGCTATGTCAACAATTGTATATGAACAGGAAAAATTAGAGGAAAGAATTGAACATGAATGGGGATCGAGAGAGACTACTTAGAAGAAGCAGGATTTCAACTGAGACTTAAAGGAAGCCAGAAGGCTAGAGATGAGGAAGAAGAGTATTCCAAGTGAGGAGGACAGCCCATGAAAATGCATGGTTATCAAGAGAGGGAGTGTCTTGTATGAGAACTTCTGAGAGGCAGGACAATTAAATGGAAAAAGATGGAAGGATGGAGACCTGCATTTTATAACAACATGGCACCACTTATCAGATGAGACTTTGGACGATTCATTTAACTTTGCTTCTTCTGTTATGGTGTATCTCACAGGTGAAGAGCAAAAATAATAATAATAATAATAATAATAAAATAATAATAATAATAATAATAATAATAATAGATTTCAATGTCTTTTGAAAAGGGAAATGTGCCATAGACCTAGAAGATACTCCATCCTTTCCTAATGTGTTGCAGTCTTTTAGCCTTTAGTAGACAGCTTCATGAATTGCACTGTCCCAATGCATTTCTCCATTCCTAGCCAGGCTTCTGGTTGATAATTCCCTTGGTCCTTTCTTAAGCTGGTTTTCATCAAGCAGACACACAAGTCCACACACAACTCAAACACCTTTCATCTTTGTGGGCCATGTCAGAAGTTGCATTCCACTGACACAACCTTTGAGGGCATGGGGTCACTTCTACACCATGATGTGATATGAGAGGAGGAAATCAGTGGATGTTAAGTAGGGCAGGATTTCATGAAGGCTCTGTGAGATAGGCACTAAGAGACTCATAGATTTAGCACCAAAAAGATATATTAGATGTCATCTTAGCCAGCTTCCTCTTTTACAGATTAGGAAATAAGGTCATTTATTTAGGTTCACTCCAAGTCAATAAACATTTATTAAGCACCTACATTATACAATAATTAATAAAAAGAAAGACAGTCCTTATTCTTGATAAATTTTAATTCTAAAAGGGAAGAAAACACATAGAAAAGGCAGAAGGCCGGAATGGAGTGGTACAGGACCCAGTACAGACCATCTTGTTCCATAAATTTGAAACTAGGCAGCAGCTGCAAAATGAAATGATCTTGAGAGGCCCAGTTCTGACTCATCCAAGGTCACCCAAGTTGTAAATACTCAACTTGAAATTCAAACTTGTATTCCATGACTCCCAAGTTCAGTGGTCTCCCCACTGGAGTTCCTGGCAGAAATGCCTAGATTTGAGGTTAAAAATTAGAGTTTAAGGAAGTCTAGAAATAGTTTTGTCATAGGTATAATCTAGACATCTTTTCCTTCCAGAATTTCTCTGCTCTTCAGCCCTTGCTGAATTTCTAAAGCAGCTAGTGGTGGGGTAAGATGGGAAAATCCTTTGAGATTCTCCTTAGGAGCAGTTTGTATTCTGTGTGATGCTTTCCCTTGGTGCTGAAGATAGGAGTGGGGGGAGGGCTGAGCCTGTGGGAAAGGGATGGGGATTCTGAATCTAGGAACATTAGAAAATTCTGACTGCCTAGTGCTGGGAGTTGGGAGAGGCAGGAGTTAAGAATATAAGGGAATATGAAGAATAAGAAGTCTGGTGATCAAAGCTACCCAGCCAGGATCTCTGTTTGAAGTCCCTCTACAGTCTTGTCTCAGCAGCCCCCTACCCTCAAAGGAAATTGACTTCAAAGAAGTTTTGTGGACAACAGCTGTGCTCATCAAAGACCCCTTCTAGGGCAATTGTGCTTCCACTCCCCCCACCCCACCCCAGATAGAGAGGTTTTCTGGAGGACCCAAGGAAAAAGAAGCATGATTAAGGCCAGCTGGAAATGTGTCAAAAGGAGGCCAGCCTGAAGTCAGTTTATGACATCTAGATATTTATCTTCTGCCTGCCTAACCTCTCCTCTTCCAACCTCCTAAGCATTGAATAGACCTGCCACCAAAACAGATTCACCTAGAATCATAAAGTTGAAAAGAATCTCCAAAGTCTCCTAGTCTAGCCTTTTACTTGAACAAAACACCCCTCTACACTCTCCCCATGAACCTATGATCTCTATGTAAAGACCTTCATTAAGAAAAGGAATTCCAAAAGCTCATTTCTTTTTGGATAACTGGTCATTAGAAAGGTTTGGGGGCTTTCTTCCTATTTCTGCCTTCAGGAATGACTAGGTACATAGAGCCATGTCAATTCAGGGCCCTAAGAAACCTATCTTGATTGACTTTATAAGGCAGTAGATGGAAAATCATAACATAAAATTATGATTTGTAGAAGAGATTTAGACAAGTTTCCTAATTATCCTAGCAAAACTGAGACATCCCTGGTTTGGGATAATTAACCAGAGCAAAATCTTGAGCAGGCTCCTCTTTAAACCAAAGGGTCTAGTTACATGAAATCTCTAAGTCACTCTTTGGGATGCTTTGGGGAAAAGGATATGTAAACCTGGCTGATGTAGGTGTTTTATGAATTACATAAACTAAGATAAAGGAAAGCAGGGAGAAGTGGTGTGACTCTGGATTCAAAAGAACTGGGTTCAGATCTTTTTCCCAGGCCCTCTTACAACTAGTACCTTTCCTCTGTGATTATAGTTAAATTATCCCAGTGAGTATCTTGCTTTTATATCAGTTGTTTATATGTTGTTCCCCCATTAGACTGAATTTCTTGAAGGCCTTAGGGACTGTCTTTGCCTTTTTGCCCCAGTTATTAATACAATGCCTAATCAATATTTTACTTTATTTTGATCTCTTTTACCTATTCCCTGTGTGGCCCTGGACTTAACCCTTGCATCTCACTTTCTTCATCAATAAAACGATTGCACTAGATTGCTTCTGAGGTCTCTTCAAGCTCTAAATCTATGCTCCTATGATTAATAGCACTTAAGGTTTAGGTTTAGGTTTAGGTATAAGCCTCAGCACTTCTTTGGAGATAGAATTTCCTAAATGAGAAATCCCCCACACTAGAAACTTCCACAGCTGACTCAGGGGTTTCTCCTTTAAAAAAAATTAGCCCTTCTTTAGCCATTCTTCTCAGGAATTACTCATGTACCCTTGTCTTGCTTCTTGGTGTCCTGTCTTAGGACAAGATCTTCAACAGTCCAACTTTGCTTGGAAATATGTGAAAATAAGGAGACCTTCATGTTTAGGGCAACCCATTTCCCTTCTCTACCACTATAGTCTTAGACATTGTCTGGGGGAGATATAGTCAAGGAAGGCAGACTAGCTCCTTATGAGCACTGATAACTTTGTTCAATCTTAGATGCCCAGGGCATCCCCATCTCATTGGGGTTGCTCTGTTGTTGCCTTCCTTCCCACACCAAGGTAAATAAAAATGTACCTCTTCTTCCTTCATCTCCTAACTAATCTGGCAAACCAATCATTGACTTGAGATCAATGTCTTAATAGTTTGATTTCAATAAGGGTTTACAGGAGATCATAAAGTCACAGCCAAGGAATTATTTATGAGGAGGATTTCTGAAACAGCAGCAGGTTAGTAGAAGAAATGTTTGTAACCATTGGACGCATCACCTATGAGGGAGGCCAGCTTTCATAAGACAGTACCAGCAGCAAGCTTATTATCTGTGTCCTTTAGCTAAGAAGGAAAATCTTACTCAAGTTTAATAAAGAAACTTGTGATTCTGAAAGATGTTTCTTTTCTTATACTCAGGGTTGCTATTGGGAAAGGAGCATCATGACCACGCTTCTACTCCCTTGCTGCCAACTCCTCCTCCCCTGCCTCCACCAGTGGCCTCATCTCTGTCCCCAGCAGCTTCCATGGTTCTGGTTGGCAGCTCCCATGCCAAAACAGGCAGCAAAGACAGCAGTACCCAGACTGACAAGAGCTCTGACCTCTTCTGGTCCAGTATGGCTACTTTCCCTAGTCGTGGCAAGCTGAGCACTACCCCTTCAAACAGCCCCATCTTGAAACACACAGGGGCCAAGGGGACTGGAGAAAAGTTGGGTGAGTGTTTTTCTTCTTGTAGGTTCTGGACTTTTCTATCCAGGAAGGGGAAGAGGACAGAGAGAAAAGGTTGAGTCCCAGGTGGGGAAGACGTGTAGGCTTGGAGACTTCTGATGCTCAGTTTGTCTTTAATTATTCTTAAACTTAATTCCCTCCCAAATGATGGAAAACAAAATGTCTTTGAGCAAAAAACAAAACAAAACAGTGATGTAGTAGATCAAGTAGTAGACCAGAAGTGGGGAACATTTCTGCCAAGTGACATTTGGATATTTATAACATCATCAAATATTTAATTAATTCACCTCATAAAAGCTCCTAGATTTATTGAATTTCAAGTCCCACCTGCCTTGGCAGCAACAGACCAATATAGTCAGATATTCCACAAACTAGTTTCCCCACCCCTGTCCTAGACTCAGCACCAGGAAGACCCAGGTTCAGATTCTGCTTCTGGCTCTGATATACACAGGCTATTGCACACTTGAGTTAAAGGGTTTAAGTTTTGGGGGTTCTGACCCTGAGGTGTCAAATACAGAATGGATGTAGCCCACAACATTCCCAAATGCAATCCTAACCAAATTAAAATGTAGTTCTGATCCAAATTTAACATATTAATATAATGATAAAAATGAAGTATAGCATATAAACATCTGTGGTTTTCTAAATCCACATGTGGTCTGCTGGATGGCCTTATGTATTATATAGTGATCTCAGTTTCTATTAGAATTTAACACCATTTCTGTGGGAAACTCTCAAAGACTATAACTTAAATAGAAGGTTCCAACCTCATTTGGTAGAGGGAATTCACTCACCTGGAAGTACTCCTACACCAGAGGTGTCAAACTTGTAATTCCATTGAGAACCAGGACAATGTTAACAAAGTGAATAAAAATACAATATAGATAATATTAATTTATAATTTTCTACATCAATATGCTGCAGTCATGAATCAGTTTCTATTTGAGTTTGACATCATTGCCCTATACAAATGAAATCACAGATCCAGTTCCTATCCCAATGAAGGGGACAATGTTTCTCCCTATGATGCTTGGAACATAATAGTTGTTATGATTGTAGATTTTGGAAGAGATTTCTCAGGAGATGTAAGCCTTTCTTTATCAGCATTTCCTGAACATTCAGTAGCTACAGAAGTATGCTATTCATTGCCAAAGTCAAGGGAAGGCTGCCTTTTTTGGATGTAAAGAGTGTGACCTTCTGGGTGGAGGTAGAGGGAGGACAAATTTTTGCAGCTTTTATTCGAGAAAAAATGAAATCTATGTTCATTCAAAATATACTAATGGTGCTTTATTCTTGTTCTAAACAATAGAATCCCTTAGCTTTGAGGTAGTTATTTAAGCATAAGAGAGATCCTTGGAGTAATCTGGCTCAAAATGTATGTGCTATGGGGGAAGCTAGGTGGCACAGTGGATAGAGCACCAGCCCTGGAGTCAGGAGTACCTGAGTTCAAATCTGGATCAGACACTTAATAATTACCTAGCTGTGTGGCCTTGGGCAAGTCACTGAACCCCATTGCCTAGCAAAAAAAAAAAACCCAAAATGTATGTGCTGTGGTGGAGAGGGGAGGGAGGTCATTTAAAGCAAAAGATAAACAGGCACAGTGAAAGGAGCAAGAGTCACATGCTTACATCCCACTTATAAACTTGAGGACATGTTTAGAAGGGGTGTTTACAATATTAAGACTTCTAAGACTGGATTTTCTTTTGATGAATCGGCTATTATAGACATAGTATATATCAGTATATTTATGTAGTATGTAGAAATGTATGTATGTGTATCTATGTATATATTTTTCTTTCTTTTGGCAGAGACCTCTCCCAACCAGGGGAAGCCACCTGATAACAAAGGTCGAGTCAGCAGTTTGCTTCATAAACCTGAGTTTCCTGATGGAGAGATGATGGAAGTTCTCATCTAAGAGTTGCTCTCTCCCCCAGGGATCTTCCAATGGAATTATTTTGATACCTAAGAAAAGTGTTTTAGGGCAAAGAAAGGGGGATGGGAGAAAGAGAAGGTAGGTGGGATTTCAAGAACAATTCAAAAGGATTTCTCATTCTAAAAACACAATTTTTTAATGGTAGATGGAAACAGGAGAACTACATGACTAAAGATGAATAAAAGTACTCTGGATTGTTGCAAAGAAAGGGAAAAGAGAAGATAAGTATGGATTTGAAAAGGAATTTAGCAGAAAATAGAAAGCAAGTTTTTCAGTTTTTGTTTTTGTTTTTCATAGAAAAGGTATCTCTTGGCAAGGATCTGTTCAGAACTCACTCTCTGATTAAGCTTCCAAATTGTTTTTTCTTTGAAAGCCCTATATTCCTTTTTGCGTATTTTTTATAAAGAAAAAAAATGTTTAGCCATCACTAAAACCCATCCTGACTTTACATAATGTGCCTGAACCATCATCAGGGCTTCCTGTGAAGGGTTATGAGCATGTTGGTGTGGGTGTGAGTAAGTACAATTTGATGTCGACAGGGAGGTGGGATATTGGAAAGGGATGGCAGCCACTTAAGCAATCACTTGCCTGATCCAGATTTCCAGGAGATTTGAGCAACCTCTTTTTTTCCCCTCCCATCCTAGATTCAGCAATGTCTTCCAAGAAGGTTGTGCTCCTTGGGCTTTTGGTGCTCTCTTCATTTTAAGAATTCACACTTGTTTCTTAGAGTTAGGATTTCAAAAGTGAGGTCATCTCTAGTTGTCCTGGTGTTATCTTGACACACTGGACCCAGATAACTCCAGAGGAGAAAGTGAGGCTAGGAACTTTGCATAACTTTCCCTCACTTAAGTCCAATTCACTTGCAATTCATGGCTTCACATCCTTGATGTCTTGTCCTCTTTGAAAACAATGGACAAGCAACAAGGATTTCAAAGAGCATCATCTTAAGTATTCTAATTACTCGTTCAGTGCTCAATAATGAAGTAGTGGCTTTCTAAAGTCATATTCTATTTGTCTTGATTTTCTCTCCACCCCATATGATAACTCATTCTGACTGTGAAACTCTAGTTAAACCTTGTTGAAGTAAGATATACCATTGATGATATGACTTTTTTTTCATTAAAAGAATGGCACTGCTTTTTCACTAGCTCACATGGCCTCTTTTAGAAGGAGTTTATTTGTTCTTATCCAACCCATTATTCAAATTTCTCCAGTTAAGAAGAGGGGAAAAGTGGGTCCTTCACAATAAGGCTTTAATAAACTCAGTGATGGTTTGAAAAGTTAGCCCAGTTCCTCAGAAGCTACCTTGTTCAAGATGTCTTGTACTTGTGGACTCAGAAATATCTTCCCATAGATAAAGATGCTTCCTCACCCTCATGATTATTAATGAGCAACAAATTCTTTGGTAGAATATAGCCAGCTGTTGGCTTCCCTTTTCTTAGTATGTACTCATTAACTCACTCATAGGGGCATTTTAATATTCTTCTGATCAGCCTTTCCTAGACAAGACAGGGAGAACATTGAATCTAAAAACAGATAATATATTAGTGAGTTATTATTTCTCTTGGAGGAGAAAGAGTCAAAGTGACATTGTATGTTTCTTCGGTCTCATTTTGGTTTCTTTTAAAGTTTAAAAAGTTCCATGTTAGAGGTTGGGCCTTGGTTTAAAGTTACATCTCCAAAATGACTCCAAATTAGTCAATAAATATTATTTATTAAGCACCAAATAGGCATTTATTTACATTCTAACTACCACTAACTTGATCGTGGAAAAGTCATCTTTTTCTTTTTGGGTCTCACTTTCCTTTTTTGTAAACTGAGTGGATTGAACTAAATTTTATCATTTCATCTCATTCATTCTACTTTTTTCCTAGTGTTTTTTCCTTCCCATGGTCACCTAGAAAAAAAAATGTGCTTCCCACTTGTCTGGTCAGTTTTTTTTTTTTCAGGCAAGTTTTTGGAATTTAGCTGATGTATGGATTTTAGCTTCCCCCAGAACATGAGCTCACAAGCTGAGCAGATAAAAGTAATGAGGGAGTTTTCATTTGAACAAGGAAGGAAAAAAAGGAAGGAAAAACATCATTTACTTTTGACTCAGAATGAACGTTTTCTTCATTTTCATTTTTGCAACCTGCCCTCTGTTCAAGGGATCATAGAAGGCAAGTTGGTGAATAGGAAATAACTGTTTCCATTAGGAACTCTCCTCTTAGCTCTTTCATTGTGAAATCCGGGACTTTTAGAATGGGGTGGAGAATAGATTAGAAGCATGAGGTGCAAAATGAATGTCCCCATGGTGCGGTTAGGTGGCTCAGTGGATAGAGTACCGGCCCTGGAGTCAGGAGTACCTGAGTTCAAATCCAGCCTCAGACACTTAATAATTACGTGGATGTGTGGCCTTGGGCAAGCCACTTAACCACACTGCCTTGCAAAAACTAAAAAAAAATGTCCACATCCTCATCTCTGTTTCATTTCACTGCATTGGCGACAGAATTAAGCTAAGGGCAACTACCTCTGTAGATACAGATCTTTAGCACCCATCAGTATTCAGGAAACACATGATCTCCTTGAAGGAAAGGTATTACCTCATATTATCCCACCTCTAGTAACACAGAAAATTGATCTGAATGTTCAGAACTGAAATCCTCTGTTTCTGTCATTAGCTGTCACAGGTGAGAAATGTCCATTAACATCAATAATTCTCTAATAAACAGTGTTAACATAAGAAAGTGCTTTCTGCAACTATACTTGAATTGACTAGAACAGAAGATTTTTCCATTAACATATTCAGCAGATTTAAGGCTTTATCAGAGAACACCACTGGGAATGTTATTGGAGTAGAAAAATTAATGACATGCCAAGAATTGAATGCCAAGAAATTCTTTATATACTTAATGAAATATTGATTTCATTGACAACAATGAATGAATTAACTATAGTGAAATCCTGGCAAATTATTTTGCTTCTGTGGGCCTCAGTTTCTTTATCTGTAAAATTAGGAGATTGGACTAGATGATACCTTCCAACTCATCAAAAAAAAAACTGTAATTAGTGTGTGCAAAGGACATTTTAGGGGTAATACCAAAAATTGTACATTGATAGAAATCCTCTTGACACTAGAGTCTGAGAAGGAACTAAAAGCAGAAGATTCTCGCTGCCCCCACCTCTGCAAATAGAAATAAAAGACTTTAATTTCTTAACCTGAAAGAATTTCTTCATTTCACTTCAGTTCTTGCTCTTCTAAATTTCCCAGATGTTAGTTAACCCAGACAGTGGAAAGTACCAAGTTTAGCCTATCCTAAATGTGCTTCCAAAGTAGGAAATCATTCATTTGAGGTGTATCAACTTATTTGCAGAAAAATGTAAGATGGTGAGCCTTTTTCTTCTTAAGAATGAGGCTGTGAGGGTCAGAAGTGAGCAGTTGCCCTTTGGAGTCTATCATTGTTCATAAACTTCAGAAAAGTTTGATTTGAACTGGGAGACTAGATGTTGAGAATGAATTCTGGTCTTAATACAAAGAAGATCTTGTGACCAGTCATGCAGGGGAACCTCCCTCCTGAATCTCAGGTGTCAGGGAATAAAACTTCTTGAGTGGTTCCTGGGTAAACTACAATGCTTCCATCTAAGCATCTGCATTCTTGTGGCCAATCTCACCTGTGTTTTATCATCGAGACTATGAGTTACATATATCTATGATGGCCAAAGCACAAATCCTTATGCAGAATTCTAATTGGATTCTGGTTGTTTGGAGATAATAAAGGGAGAGAGGAAGGAGGACTGATTATCTTTGGGTTCCCCAATGTAAATGCTCACCAGGAACCTAGAGATTCCTACCACAGCCCAATAAAGTGTATAAGAAGGAAGTGATGAAGCTAATGGATTAATAATCAAGTAGGTCAGAGATGCTTGCTTTACACAGCAGAGAACAGCAAGCCAAGAGATATGTTTTCTAGTACCACAGTCTTGTTAATTCTATGCATTTATTTTTTGTCTGTACCTACAAAACATTTTTCTTTCACTATGGTTTTAAACTACTTTTTATCAAAGGAGTGGTATGTCTATAGCAAGAGAAATCCCTTGGACACTCAACGTTTCCAGACAGACTGTGTAATATATACATCTTCTTTTTTACCACTTCACGTCCTGCCTCCAAACATGAGGTGACTTAATATATGTTTTGTAAACTTTTTTTTCTTTCTTCATGAAGAAATCTAAATGTTTCAAAATGTGTGTGTATAGTGCGTGAACTGTTTAAAGTGTTTGTATCTGCAAAAGTGTGAACTTCCTGGGAAATGAATTATTTAGCAAGTTACCAAGAAATGGCCAGCAGGGAGATGACGATGGCTAGCATTTTAGTAAGTGGATTTCTTCAAAGAAATGGTGAAAATGTTCCTTTTACAAGTTTCTTTCTTTTTATAGTAGTTATACCCTTTTCTCTTCTAAATATTTAATGGTGTACATATACATGTATATATGTAAGTGCATATATACAAGGGATATATCAAGTGATATGACTAAAAATATTATTTTTAGTGAATACACCAGATCTTATACATCCAAGTGAGTGATGTACCCTTTCTACTTAGGGTACCTTACAATTATTCCATGATACTGCCATTGCTCAAAACATGTCTGGCTCGCACCTTGCCTGTGATATAGTTTTGAATATCCTCAGTGCAGGCATATTTTCCCCTTTAAAGGTAGTTTGGATTTGATTTTTGATTCCTAATCTCTTGGATAAAATAATTATGCAAATTGGATAAAACTAATTTTTTTTTGTGTGAAAAACAGTTATAACTCCCAAAGCTGATTTCCTTTTCCAGGAATCAGAATCCCTGGATTGCAAGACCTCAGAGGTAATGTAGTGCTATGTTTACTTAAACAGAAGTATTCTCCATAGCAATCCAGTGAAGTGCTCATCCAACTCTCTCTTGAAGGTGTCCTGTGATGGCCTTGTTACTGCATTGGACTGCCATTATCATTTTTGGATAGGTCTGTGTACCTCAGGATAAATTGTGATCTGGATCAGTATGGTGAATCCTCATACCAAGAATTGTACATATCGATAAAATCTTTGTCATATTTATATAATTGATAAAAAAATTATTCTTACCTCTGCCTTGGGTAATTCTTATCCATTGTTCCAAGGAAGCTAAGTCAATTGTGGTCTGGATCTTAGCTCCAAAGGGAGTTCCAAAAATGTCTTGATTAGTAGTACCACCATTCAAGAAGTACAAAGGGTTAACACTCATTTGGATGTTTGTGTTCCAGTATATTTGTTTGTTGTCTTTTTAATAAAAGGTTCCATCACCTCATGATGCCATGCATGTGTTTATATGTATATGCACACTCTGCGAATATCTGTGTATATTCATTAGTACATAAATTCAGTAGGTATTGAGCAAAACTGTTCTACGAAATGCATGTCATTTTATAATACCATTGCAGTATGCTTTTGCTGTGGGATTTTGCTACTTCGTAGAATTAAAAATACAGTTACATATAAATAAATATATTTACAGCATTTTCTTCTAGTATAAGTGCAGAAAGTTTTGCTCTCCAGCAGTGTGTTTACAAATGATTTTGCCTGAAATTTGTCCTCCTAAATAACTATTTATTACAGAATGGAAATAGGCAAATGTAAATTTCATTTACAATTTGATGATTTAGAGAAATACTCTTGGAGGTTCTTAGCATTTTCAATTCAATTGAGGTGTTTTTCCCTTTTAGAAAGAGCAGTGGTTCGTTCCCCCTAGTTGGATGAGAGAGCAAAGTCTAGAGAAAATATGATGGGTTGGAGCTTTTCCTCACCTCCGGCAATGGTTATGCATAGCACCTACTATTGTTATTCCTGCCTGCTTCATGTGTATGTGTTGTGGTGCTTTGTGAATTTGTGCTGTGTTGATTCCAGGTGACATCAGTATCTGGTTGTAAAATATTGGCATGTGATTATTAATAGTTGGTCTGTATAGAATGGGGTGTACAGTGTTGTACAGCCAGATGGGGAATGTGTACATAGGGGGAAATTCAAGCGTGTGATGTGTCCCCTGCAGCA
The DNA here is from genome assembly GCF_037893015.1 of Macrotis lagotis. NCBI lineage: Eukaryota > Metazoa > Chordata > Mammalia > Peramelemorphia > Peramelidae > Macrotis > Macrotis lagotis. Next base: position 765,956,108 of record NC_133658.1, read on the forward strand.
AATATTGATATTGTTGGTCAGCCAAAGATTTTCCTATTCTTTGCTGCTTAAACTTGTGCCTTAATATTGTATATAATAAATGGATTAAATGGTCTTTTTTCCCCCCTTAGTGTTGTTGTTGGTTTTTTTTTTTTTAATAATCTTCCCCAGTGGTGATAAAGTGCTCAGTATTTATTGACTCAGATTACATTTCTCTTTTGGAAGAATTGCTACCTTTTAACTTTTGGTGGGTGAGGGGGAATACTGGACTTATATTCTCAGCCTTATTGTTATCACGAATTCTCAAAGAGGAAATTCCCTCTGCCAATATAGGTTACTTCCTGCTCTGGAACACAGAATCTTAGAGAACTGCAAGGGCACTGCAAGGTTAAATTTCTTGCCCAAGGTCAAGCAACATGTGTGTGTCTGTCTGTGTGTGTGTGTATATATATATATATATATATATATATATTTGAACTCAAACCTAAGTCTACTTGACTTCAAGACTGGCTCTTTACAATCCTGCCAGTGACCGTGAACTTCTACATTCAAAAATGTTTAATTCCTTCTTCTGCACATCTCCCCAGATTATTCATCAGGCAGCTGCTACCATAGGATGTCCAGTACCAAAAAGGAAGTGAGTCACCTAGGGTTCAGGGGTTTTCAGGTCTCAGATCTCCTTCCAGACCCCTTAGGACAAAGGAATGATCTAAGATTGTTGTTGTAGGGAGTACTGTTTCCTTTAGTATTACATGAGAAAATCTTTAAATGGCTCCTGTTTGCAAAACCTGGTTAGTGTCATTTCTTAATTGGGCACTGTTCCTGAGAATTAACAACAGACCAAGTCCTGAAAAATGGAGTGAAAAACTCCCCTGGCTTCTTGGGAACTATCAACAGATAGTTCTTTCTCTTTCATTCACAGAATCACAGGAGCACAGGAATGACCACAAAATTACAGACCAGCAGAACTGGAAGGGACCTTCAAGATCACCGAGTCCAATCCCCTTTTTTCCCCACATAAAGAACTGGAATTTATTCAAGGTCACAGTAATTGACAAAATCAGAATTCAAATCTAGATCTTGTGACTTTTTGGGAGCTAGGTGACTGTAGCCTCCTACACTGGTCTTTTACTTTACACTGTGTTTCCCCTTTGGTGAGGCTTCTTTCACATCAGGATTCTGTAATTCATCTTCAACCGAGAGGTTCTCCTGCTGGCCCTTTGTATTGCCTATGCTATCAGTAGAGCTAGCTCCCCAGGAGCTCCAACCTAAACAGTTACTTTCAGATTGCCACTTCTCCAGCCCAGTAATTGATGGTTTCAGAAGGTCTACTCTAATTGAAAACCTAAACAATTGCTAATTTTTCTTAAGGCTGTAACTAACTCCTGGTATTTCCTAGCCTCAGTCATAATGACTTGTGTTAGTGTAAGGTCCATGAATAAACTCTTCAGTTAGGAGTTGCTTGTCACAACAAAGGTGAAAAGCTAGGTAATTTGGAAGGCTGCTGGATTGTTTATGGGCAGGGCTACTAAAGTTGATCCCACTATTCTCTCCAGAAAAAAAAAATCATTGTTTCTATGACTCTCTTTCTCCTCCCATGGGAATTGAGAATATCAGGCAAGAATGTTATAGAACTCTGCCCTCTCTCTGTCCCCCTGCCCAGTAATATTCACCTCTCCCTAAGTATAGAAACCCCAAATGAAGAAAATTACATGTGATTTTTTTCAATGAATTATGGAGAAAATGAGAAATTTTCTAAGTAAAGTGTTGTATATAATGTGGTTAGCTGGTATATCCAAAATTCAAGATTTAGGTCGTTGCCTACTTGCATTTTCTAGCATAGACCCTAGAATGAAAAATCAAAAGGGAAGGAATTTCTTTCCCAAAAACAAGGTTTTTAAAGGATGAAAAGAATATTTTTTCAAATTGCTGAGTTTACAAAGTAGTTTTCAGGCTAGAATAGTAAGTGGGACATGTAGACATGATTCCTGGTGCACTGGTGTGCTTAGTCATAGTGATAAAATGTCAACATGTCTTGACTTTATCCTTGGACTATCCTTGAAGATAGTGAGAGAGAGAAAAAGGTCAGAACAAGAAAGAAATGTTAACTTAACCATTGTAATGACTGTAGAAATTTCAACTAGCATTTAGTAAACATTTACTATCTTCTATATTCTTTATCTAGATATAAAGAAAGGCAAAAAAGTAGTCTCTGGTTTTGAGGAAATATTCTAATATATGAAAATATATACATACATCATATCTTTATCTCAATCTCTTCATCTATCATCTGTATCTATATCTATCTACCTATCTATCAATCAGTCAGTCTATATGAGCAATGTAGAATTGAAGCAGCTTAAAGGAAATGTGAGATGTGTAAATTTAGAGAGCTCACCCTAGGTGTTCACATGAACTATTTCTGCCTGACCTGTGGTAGAGCATTCTGAGTTCATTATGGTCTGACATGTCACAGAGGGACACACTGTAACTTGTTTGTAACATAGTAATGTCATTTAGGTCTTTGATAACAAAGGCAGAGACTAACTAACCAACCAACCATCTACTTATCTATATTTCCTAGAAGATAATCTCAGGGGAAAGTGACTAGCAGCTAGGGAACCAAGAAAGGCCCCATCTAGAAATTTGAACTTTGTCTTGAAATCATGAAAATCAAGAGGCAAAGGTGAGGAGATTGAGTATTCTAGGAATGGAGGGAAAAAAATCAGTGCAAAGGAACAGAGATAAGAGATAGGGTATCTTCTTCAAGGAATGGAAAGTAGGCTTGTATAGCCAGAGAAGAATATTAGGAAGATTGAAATGATAGAAATATGCCAGTTTATGAAGAGTTTTCTATATCAAACAGGAGTATATTGAATCCTGAAGGAAATAGGAAGTTAAGTAAGGAGGGCAGAAAAAGAAGATGGCATGGTGACTTCACCCCTGGTAGGTGAGGAGGTGAGAAATGAGCAGAGAGCACATAGTTATATCACAGTTCTACTAACCTCCTTAAGTGCAATAACTTGTATTTTTCCCTTTTTTCTGTATCCCAAGTACTTAAAAGAGTGCCTCAAACTGGTTCTTTATCAATATTTGTTGACTTGATTTTACTGTGCTAACAAGGGAAGAGAGCATAAAGAAAAAATGATGTAGCAATTTCATAACTCTTGTGACTGCAACAAATTATTGAGGGAGAAAATATTTGAGAGCAGGAAGGGGCATAGTTTGTACATATAGAATTAGAAGAGACCTCATCCAATCTTCTCTTTTTTTAACCACCGAGAAAACTGAAACTTAGAAAAATGAACTGTCCAAGATCATAGTGTCAGAAAAAACAATCTAAAATTTTTTGCAATGAATTTCTCTTATTAAGGTCTCATTTCTCAAATATACATATACATATATATATATATGGAACTCAACCAAAATCATATAAATAAGAGCCATCCCCCAGTTAAAGGTTAAGAACAGGCAGTTTTCAGAAGAAATTAAAGTTATCAATAGTTACATGAAAAAATTCTCCCAGTCACAACTTATTAGAGAAATGCAAATGAAAACATCAATGAAGTACAATCTCACATCTGTTAGATAGGCCAACATGACAGAAATGGAAAATAACAATGCCAGATGGAATGAGGAAAAACTGGGACATTAGTTCACTGTTGGTGGAGTTGTGAACTGATCTAAGTATTCTGGAGAATAATCTGGAACTATGTGCAGAATTATAAAATCGCAACTCTTTTCCCTCAGTCATACCACTACTGAGAGCATATATAAAAGGGATCAAAGAAAAGGGAAAAATACCAATTTGGTTAAAAATACTTATAGCTGCTCTTTTTTAGTGGTAGCAAAGAATTATAATGTTTCATGTCCTTCATTCTCGAAGAAGGCCATGACATCAAGGAGGTGATACCACAACAAGCATATGAATTGGATTTGAGTGAGGGGTTTTTGTGCTAAGTCACCAGCCTCATTTTCTCATCCAGAGTCATCTGGGTCCAGTGACCAGATATGGATCAGGATGACTGAGATAGCCCTGGATAGGAGGCAATCAGGGTTAAGTGACTTGCCCAGGGTTACACAACTAGTTAGTGTTTCTGTATATGATTGTGATAGAATACTATTGTGCTATAAGAAATGATGAACAGGACAGTTTCGGAAAAACCTGGGAAATGCTTCTTATGACAAAGGAAGGTTTTCCATACCTTCTTTATGAGGGATAATCTCATCCCAAACAATTTTCCCAGGTAGTCTGAGTATGGATCAGGTCCACAACTTCATCATCAATAAATTACTTTGGAGCAACAAATCAGTTGGCTCTAGACCAACACAGATGTAGGTGACTGACACAATAGAGCACTGGACTTGTCAGGAAGATATTACAAGCCTATCTCAGACACTGCCTTGGTTATGAGAACCCAGAAAAATTATTTAACCTCTCTCAGCCTCAGTTTCCTTGTCTATAAAATGGGGGTGATAATATCAGCACCTACTTCTCAGGGTTGATATGAAGATCAAATGAGATGATATTTATTAATATTTTGCATATCTTAAAAGCACTACATTACTGATACTGATTATTATATGTTTTGTGATTCCCTTAGTTAAACTGGAAGTTCCAAGAGGGCAAGGACTATTTCTTTACCTTTGGATTCCTTTTGCTACCTTCCCCATCCCAGCATCTAACAGAGTGCTCTATCTTTTTTGTAGATTTTCTATAATTAGTTGTTCGGTAATCTTGTTTTTAGGGTGTAAGACTAAAAAAAAAGACCAAAAAGTATCCCCAGATGTTCCTGGCACAGCATTTCAGCCAAAACACTTAGGGGACATTATTTTCAGCCGCTGAGATATTCAAGGTTTACATATCTGAGGCCTATCTCTGATTCTCACAGTGTTAATAATTTTGCTCTAATTGAGCCTCCCTGACTCTGATGGCTCCCAGTCAGCATGACCTGTTTACTGTCACCCCCTCATCAACAAAGCTAACAGTGACTAAGAGATGGCCAAATTTCTCCAAATGCAGATTCAGAGTTGAGGTCTCCATCCCACAGTAATTTAAAAACAAAACAAAAAAAACTATAGGTCAACTGAAGGTGGAGAGAAATGTTGCTATTCAGAGACCCAACTATAGTTTAAAGTTTATTGGAAGCCTCTAATTCTGAATATAAGACTGTAAGGTCAGAATTGGGTTGGTTCATAGAAAATGCAAAATACCTGGTGTTAGGAGATCTATATTCTTTCATTCTTCCTAGAAGTGATTTATAATTCTTGTCATAAACATCATGTTATAAACTATGAATATAGGGGTTCTATTTTGGACAGTAAAAATATCTCCCTATACAAGTAATTCTGAAATATCTATTATATAGACAGTGCCCAATAACACTTGAATTTCTGCATAGTAACAAAAATACCATTAACTCCATAGTTTACTTCTAAGGAGGTCAAATGGTTCAAATATGGTCCTTTGAAAGTAGCTGGGAGAAATAAATATTGAGAAGTGGCCTTTCCATGGTCACATTAGCAGAACTGGGAAATGGAACAAAGAACTCTGAGTACCCATGAAATAGCCTGGCATACTATAATGCTTAGGATACTTCTGATTTCACATCTTGAATTCTCAGAGGCCTGCAATTCTCCCTGCTTTGTGATCATAAATGTTTGTTGATATTGGTGGTCAGCAAGTAGTGTAAAACCAAAATCATATGAGAAATCAGGACCTAAAAACCAACAGGCTGGAACATTGGTAGGTTCTTCAAATCAAAATCTTTACAAATGCTGCAGTTTCTCTTCGGATCTTTCTCAAGTACTTTTTGCAACCAGTGCAATCATCACAAAGCATTCCTGGGGTTGGACTGGAAGCTAACATGCTGTTTATAAGTTAGGTACTGTAAGCATTATTACCAGTTCTTGGAAGAATAGTAGCCCTCTGGCAAAAGCAGTTATCTGGTAGCTTCCTATTTTAACTACTATTCTTTGCAATTAGTTACTTACTGATTCTGTTGTTGCAGATGGAGTGTGAATACATTCAGTACCTTCTAAATTTGTTGCTCTGGAACAAAGTTTTGGTGATTCTTCCCGTAGTTATTTATAGCTCTGCCCTGGCAAAGAAGGTAAGGCCAGCTCTGTGATGATATAGGAGAAAATGAGATGGGGATTTTCTTCTCCGTGAAGTTCTTTGATCTTAAAGCTAGACTACAATTTGGATGGTTATGATGATGGATGGCACTAGATAAGGGATCTCTTCTCTTAGAGCAAGAGTTATTGGATAATGATCCCAAATGTTGATATATTCTTGCAATTTATCAATTTGCACTGAAGTATTATACTATTATAACATAGAACAGTGCAACTGTAAGGAGTCAGTGTGCTTGTGACTAGAGATAGCAGGTTGTTCTAGAGGACTTCCAGAGTTCAGAGAATGTACAGACACATATCCTCAATAGCCAGTCATTCTCACACACAAATTATTAGTGTCGATGAATTTTTCATATATAAGTATATGCATATACATATACATATACACATATGTGATTATATATATATGTATACACACACATATATATGTATACACACACACACACACACACACACACATATATATATATATATATATTTATCTACATATATGTTGTTTTCCTCAAATACAATGTGACCAACTTAAGGGAAATTCGGTTTTTTAATCTCTAGTATATCTCAAGTCATCACTAGTCATCTTAACTTCTGTTTTGCCACTGGATTTCAGTGACTCTGAAGGAGAGAATGAAGCTGACAATTTTTCCATGATTCTGCTTTGCTTAAATCCAATTCATGAGCAAGTCAAAACATTACCAATGTCAGTGGTCCTCTTCAGGAATGAAGGACTTTGAATGAAAAGGTCTTTGAATGTATAATTGAAAGAAAGAATTATGGAAAGAACAAACAGATGGGCAAAAAGTCTTTATGGATTTTGAGAACATCCACTAATATCTTTTCTTTAGAGTGTGCAATAAGGAACTAGGAATCTAGAACCCTAACTTATATTCTGGCTTGGTCATTGGATATCTTGAACAATGGGACCTTGGCTGAGTCATGTCTAGTGTTACTATTTATATAATGTAAATAATTCTATCATTTTTGAGGTTATTACTCCTAATTAAGGAAAACATTCCTTCCAAGTCCCACAGACCTTGATATTGATCAATACCTCCCTCCCGTATTGAGTGGAAGCTTTCGTCTCCATAGTTTGAGAAACAGAGAATCTCTTCAGGCTCTGCAGTCACTTCTGACATTTTTTGTTTCCAGTTTCAGGAAGTTGAAGGACTGTAGGAAAAAATTAGAGTAGCTGGTTATCTCCATCATGCCCTTATCCCCATCTTGCTATACTAGAAACTTTAGGGAACTTCCTCTTGGGTGAGATATAGGTTTCTTTCTCTCCTGGTTGAGCTGAGTTACCTTGCTCCAAATGGGAGTCCTCCTTTACTCTGCATTATCTGGTATACATTCTCATATGTATACTTTCTTTGAATTCTGTTTTGCTATTGAAGTAGATAAAGGGGTCTATTTGATAACTACTGTGTGGGATTGTTATTTGGTAGGAATAGAACTTGGAGTCCTCCAAAAATGAAATAGCAATAAGAATTTAGTTTGAACCTGATCACATCCCTAGATTAACAGTATATAAAGGAGAAGATCAATATAATTCTAGTTTAATACCCCTTCTCTCTGAGTAGAGCAGAGTGGCTAACTCTGGACCCAACTTACTGCTTCCCTTCCTGGAAAAAGGTAGTCTTTCTTGAAGAGTGGTGGAGAGAGAGAGAGAGAGAGGGAGAGGTTAGAGATGACTCTTCTACCTGCCTCCCTTTGAGTCATGCAACAAGACCTTGATGCCACATGCAAGGGACAGAAATTGAAATATGTGGACCTCACCACACAAAGCCTTCTGCACTTTTCTCATATACCATCTATAAAAACTACTCTTGAATGTAGATTATGGATATAGAATTAAAATGAAGTCTCTATGAAAGAGATCAATAAATTAGCATTCACTAAGCCCCAAAATGCTTTCTAGAAAGAGGTAGCAAAATGTGGTGGAAAGAAAGTTGAATTTGAACAGAAAGACTTGCATTCAAATCTTGATTCTTCTCCTTACTTCCTATGTGACCCTGGGCAAGTCATTTAACCTCTGTTTACCTCAGTTTACTCATCTATAAAATGGGGATAATAATAGTACCAATCTTCCAGCATTGCTGTGAGGCTCAAATGAGAAAATTTATCAGAGTACCTAGTAGTAAATACTATGTACATATTATTATTGATATTTTTTTTAACTTCTCCAGTTAAATTCTCTCCTCTTTGTAAAATAAGACATTTGGATGGCATGATCTCTAAATTTATAATCTTCTGAAAATGTATATGCACATATTATTGAATGATTAGAATAAATACAACATTTACTGACCTCTTACTTTGTGCAAAGCACCAGGTAGACACTGAGGATATAAATAGAAAAATAAGACAGGCCCTACTCCAAAGGAGTTCTCATTAAAATAGGGTAGACACCATGTATGGGAGGTTTCAGCTTTAAGTTAGATAAAAAGACCCCATGATCCTTAGGGTGCATGTCTCTTTAGTAAAGCCATTTTCACTGATAAAGTTCTGTCACTTTCCAATGGTCAAATCATTTGGCACTTAGTTGGAAACACTGCAATCCCAACACTTTTTGGTGAAGGGTACTGGACTTTCTTCATCAGAATCAGAGGGAAGATGTTGGTCAGGGTGGTTTGGTTTGATCTGCCTTCCTCTTTCTAGCATTCCAACTTCACACTTATATTTTCCACTAGTTTGGGTTTCCTTTAAATTTGACTTTACTCCTTCCACAATGCTGCCTATAACCTTTCCACACCTTCTCAACCTTTTTTTTTTCTCATAAGTGTGCCCTAGGAAATTGTACTCTCTGTTTGAGGATAGCAATGATTATTCTTTGGATCTGATCATTTTTTAATTTTTTTAATTTTAATTTAAAAAAATCTGATATAGAGTGGAATAAGTAGAACCAGGAAAACAATAAGCATGACTACAACAATGTTAATCAAAAGAATAATCAAACAACAGATACTAAAAGCTATGATACTATAGCAATCTTGTTTCTAAAGAATAGGTGTAAAAAGACACTTCCCTTTTTTGTAGAGATAAAGGACAATAACTGTGGAACACAATTAGGGATGCATTGGTAAATATTTAACAACTACATTTACTATCACATCTTTAATATTATATCTAATCCACAATATTGGCATTTTCTCCATCATTTTCTTAACGTCTAAACAAGACAATAAACCAAGCATTGATTTGTAACATTTGCTGATATCAGAAGTGTAAATTTAGCAATTAGACTTCCCATCTTATGACAAGATGGTGGATTAGATATCTTCTCTAATCTTATCAGTGTCTCAAACCTCTCCAAATTAGAAATAATATATCAAAGGTAAAGAAACTTCAGTTGTCTCCTCTGGATTAAAAAACCAGAATCCAAAAAAAGTTAAAAGGAAAAAATTCATGAAACAACCAATATACCTAACTCACTTAGCATCCCTCTACCACTTCATATTTCCCATACCAAGGCTTCACTCACAGACCCACACAGGTTGGCAAAAAACCCCAATCCCAGACCCTGCCTTCCCAATTGTCTCTAGTATCATGGTGTTGATATTCCTGCTCTGGCTAGGACAGATAGCCATTGTATCTCTAGGCTATCAAAACTTGGCCCATGGTTGACAGCCTTCTGTGCTATAAAATATTTCTGCTGGAAAGCCAGAAACAGAAGGGGAAGGAAGCTAGAAATAAAGCTCAACCACACAACCCATCCCCTGCTCTTGCTCCCCAACTACTTAGAGACTCGATCTATAAAAATCAATCTATAGCAACCAGGTGGCAGCTCTCAAAATTGCCTGTGCCAGGCCAAAGAACTGAGGAACAGAGGAAGAAGGGCAGAATACTGGGAAAGGACTTTGTGTGTGAGGGAACTGTGTGGCAACTGGGACCAGTTCTGTCCACCCCAAAGTCTTAGAGATTTAGGTTAATGTATCATTAATTGTCCAGTACAAGAGGAGGCTGAATCACTGTGAGATCTAACCCCCAAGAAAACCACCATCAGAAGAGATAGAAAAAAAACAGTTACCAAAGATTTCAGGAAGAGGAAAACTCAGAAGATAATAAAATATACATTTAGGAGATGGAATCACCAAGAAAAACATAAGCAGAAAGAAATAATGACCTCTATATATAATAACTAAGTTGAACATCTATGAATAAATACTGCAAATAAAGGAAAATGATCCAACACCTGATGAGGCAGAAGATCTGTGGAATCTGAAAACATGGAATTCCAATACTCTGTCCCTAAAAGGGAAATAAGAGAAATTAGAGAATTTAAAAGAGAAATTAAAATTAGGAGAACCAAATTTATGGCTTACATAGCAAAAATAATGGGTACGATAGAGATTGAATCTAAAATGACAAAACTTGAATTTAAAATGGCAAGTCTTACAAAAGAAACAAAATAGAAAACAAAAGATTCACAGAAGTGAAGTATAATCTAGAAGAAGAGAAGTAAAAAACCAAGAATATTAAAAAGAAAATATTCTCACTATGCAAGCAAAACATACTTATTGTAGGAATAGGTTGAACAGAAACAATCTAGTATCATGAATCTCCCAGAAGAACATAATAGAACAAGACCATAACATCATAATAAAGGAAATAACAGAACAGAACTGTCCAGAATTTCTGAACATATAAAATGAAATTCTAGAAGAAAAGTGAGAGGAAGAAAGTCATTGGGAATAGGGTCACTCTAAAAGAAAAATAAGCTAAAGAAGGAACAAAGTACTGCACTTATGAGAGAAAGGGAAATTTTTAACTTGAAATTTTAGCATTTGACTTGTGATCAAGTATTACATGATTTCAGCACACCCCAGGGAATTCTGCATATAATAGGAAATGTGATGATGTTTTAAAAAAGGTATTAGTGAAATTTTAAATAATTCTAAAGAAGATTTAAGATTTTTTTTTGTTCTTACATCATTATAGTATCCCATGTATCCTTCTCCCTCTTCCTCCCAGAGAACCATTTCATGTGACAAATAAAATGTTTTGGAGAGTAAAAAGAAAAAGCTTGTACATCTGGTGGATATATAAAAAAGTAAGCTACAGACTGCAGGATTTTGTTTTCTTACCTAATTCGTTACTCTTTTATGTTATTGAATAATTTAATCCATTTACATTTTGAAGTTATAAAAGTGAGGTTTACATTTTCCTCCATCTGTCTTTAAAATATTTTCAGGTTAACATTTTACCCTTCTGCTGTAAACAGTATTATGTTTCTTGAATTACTTTTTTTTATTTTTTAAAGGTATTCTTATTTCTACTAACTCTGTTTCTTCCTTGCCCTTGATCCCCTCTTCTCACTTTTTATCCCTTTCCTTTTAGGTTTTTTCATTCCTTTTTCCTCTCATTCTTTATATTTAATTATATATTCCCCCCTTCTCTTTTTCCCCCTCTCATTAAGTAGATTCCCTCTTCTTCTCCTTCCCTTAAACTAGTCCTGTTTGTTCTTTTTTCAATTTCATTTTTGCAACCTTTTCCAAAAAAGTATTTCTCTCTTCATTATACATCTTCTCTTTCTGTTTGTTCTAGACTCTCATTCTCTGATTCATGACCTCTATAATTATCTAGTCTTTTTCCTTTGATTGAATTCTTCATGTAATCAAAGCTTCCAAGGTATCCATTCAAGGCTCTTTCCTCCAGGCATTTTCTTCCACAGACCTGTAGGGATTACCCCATGGATTCCCTTTTGTATTGTGCCTGCCTCCCAGAACAATTCCGATTATTAGAGGCATCAGAGAGGACACTGTCCCATAGTAGGGAATTTAGTACTAAGTCCTTTAGTACTAAGCTGTATTCTCTTTTGTTAACATTTTTTTGTATATTTTCCTGGAAATCTCCACCCTTTGTCCATGCTGTCCCACTTTTCCAGGTCCTGGCTTCCCACAGGGATTACAATTCCCCTTCTCCTAGGATAAGTAGACTTTTCAAATTCCAAAGGCTTCATCCAGTGTAGGTTTTTATCTCTATCACCAAAATATCTCTTTTCAATCATAGGAGCATTCATGAGTAGAACCTCCTCCCACCTCCAGAATAAGACCCCCTTTTCCCTCTTCCTCACCTACTCTCCTGTAGGCTCTTTTCTTTCAAAAACCAAAAGAGAACATCTTACCCTCATTGCTAGAATTAGAACAATAGTGCTTCACACACTTTACTCTATCTCCTGCTCCCCTCCCTCCCTCTTATTTGTCTTCACATCTTGTAAAGTCATTAACAAGAGAAGCATTTTACCTTTAGATAGGATATCACCTGGTTCTGCAATAATGCTCCCTGTCTGCTTCTTCACTGTTACTGCTACAAGATTTCTGCCTTCACCTTTATCTCCTTGTATATATTTAGAAAGAAGTCTCTGCCTTTTCTGTTGTAATTGTTGCTTTTGATATTCTTTACCTGCTCATGCATTTTGATCTTCCTGCAGCTCTGTTGTTTGGAGTGTTCAAAAAACAAATTATCTCTTCAGTTCTGATATTATTTCTAAAAATATTTCAAACTCTTCTTTACTATTGAACTTTCATCTTTCATCCTATGTGGTTAAACTCAGATTTTTAGCATAGGTCACAATGGACTGTATCCTGATAAAGTGGCTCTTTGGAAGACAATATTCATTGCCTCCTCCTTTTTCCAGTGGGTCATGTGTTATTTGAGTGTCCTTTCATTTTTACTGGAAGGATTTTCTCTGATAGCCTGAAGAACATTTGTTCCTGAATTGAATTGTTAAATTTCACCAAGTGTCTGGAGTTTGCTGTCTTCATTTTCTGTTTTGTATTTTTCTGGAGGCAATATGTGAATGCAATTGGAATTTCATTTTCTATGTTCAGAAGTTTGGGGCAGTTTTTTCCTATTATTTCCTTTATTATGATGGTAAGGTGTTTTATTCTATCAATGTTCTACTGGCAGACATTATCCTTGAGTTATCTCTGTGAATTCTGTCTCAGATCAAAATGCTTTGCTTCCATAGTGAGCCATTTTTTTTAGATTTTTTTTTTACTTCTTGTTTTTTCTCCTCCTCTTCTAGATTATACTTCAGTTCTATGAATCTGTTGTTCTCTAGTTTATATCTTGGGTGAGGATTGCCATTTCAGATGCAATTTTTAAAAAATTTTGCCCATTATATTTGTTATGCAGGACAAAAATTCTTCTCATCTGATTCTCATTTATCTTTTAAACTACTCCAGGAACAGTATTTTGTGGTTCCATATTCTCCTCAAATTCCAAGAGATTCCCTGTTTCATCAAATATGGGATCATTTTTCTATATTTTACAGTATTTATTTATAGATGCCTGAACTCATTGATTAGAGCTACAACATGTATTTTTTCTTCTTTTGATAACTGTTTTTGAAGATGGCAACATGAAAGGATCCAGTCTTAGGAGCTCTCTGAAAAAAATTCATAAACTAAGGACTCTAACTAAACTTTCGAGAGACAGAACCCACAAAGGGACCCAGTGAGGCAGTTCTCCTACTCAAGGTAACCTGGAAAAGAGCAGAAAGGCTCTGCTCTCCGGGGTCAGAGAGGCAGCCTGCCAGGGGTGGCCCGCCGGGAGGCAGCCCCAGGGCTCTGGGAGCCACGGCTCAAAGCAGTGGGGGAGTCTCCTGAGCTGCACCTCGGGGAGCACCTGTACAAAGTGGGGGAACAGCGGGGGAACTCTGCCAGAGCGAGCAGGGCACACAGAGAGCAGCTTGGTCTTTCTGCAGCCCAGAGCCAAAAACAGAAGCAGGCAGAGCCGGTAAGCAGGAGCCCCCGGGGCATGAGCCCATTGAGCTGAGGGAGGGGAGTGAAGAGAGAGACACTGCAGAGTTCTGTCCTCTCCCCCTGGAACAGGACTCTGGGGCTCTGACCACATTCAGATACTGATCCCAGTCTAGGCCACCCCCATAGAACAGCAGGCCCCCTCCACCTTGGCCTGTGGCAGAGGGGGGGCGCTTATGGTCATTCACAAACCAGGAGGGAGGACAGAACCTCACACACTGAGACCCTTGTGGGACTGTCCCAAAAGCTCAGGAAGCACCCCCAAAAACAGGCTTAGGCTGGGAAAATGAACAAGCAAAGAAACAAGAGGAAGACCATTGAGAAATATTTTGCAAATGAGCCCAAGAAAGATCAAAATACTCAGTCTGAAGATGAGGAAGCACAAGCTCCTGCATCTAAAGACTCCAAGAAAAACAGAAATTGGGCTCAGGCTACGATAGAGCTCAAAAAAGACTTTGAAAATCAAATGAGGGAGTTGGAAGAAAAACTGGGAAAAGAAAGGAGAGAGATGCAGGAAAAACATGAAAATGAAGTCAAGTCAGCAGCTTAGTCAAGGAAATCCAAAAAAATGCTGAAGAAAATAGCATGCTAAAAAACAGCTTAGGTCAAATGGATAAAACAGTTCAAAAAAGTTATTGAGGAGAAGAATGCTTTAAAAAGCAAAATTGGCCAGATGGAAAAAGAGATAAGAAAACTCTCTGAGGAGAACAAATCCTTCAGACAAAGAATAGAATTCAGGCAGATTGATGAATTTACCAGAAATCAGGAATCAATACTTCAAAACCAAAAAAATGAAAAATTAGAAGAAAATGTGAAATATCTCATTGAAAAAACAACTGATATGGAAAACAGACTTAGGAAAGATAATTTAAAAATTATTGGAATACCTGAAAGTCATGATCAGGAAAAGAGCCTTGACATCATTTTCAAAGAATTACTACAGGAAAATTGCCCTGATATTCTAGAAGCAGAGGGCAAAATAGAAATGGAGAGAATCCACCGATCCCCCCAAGAAAGAAATCCCAAAAAACCAACCCCCAGAAATATTATAGCCAAGTTCCAGAACTCCCAAGTCAAAGAGAAAATATTACAAGCAGCCAGAAGGACACAATTCAAATATCTTGGAGCTGCAGTCAGGATCACACAGGACTTAGCAGCAACTACATTGGAAGCTTGTAGGGCTTGGAATACAATATACCAGAAGGCAAAAGAGCTTAGAATGCAGCCAAGAATGAACTACCCAGCAAGGCTGAATGTCCTCTTCCAGGGAAAAAGATGGACTTTCAATGAACCAGGGGAATTTTCAAATGTTCCTTTTGGAATGGCCAGAGCTGAACAGAAGGTTTGATCTTCAGATACAGGACTCAGGTGAAGCATGGAGATTGGAAGAGAGGGGGGAAATATGAGGGACTTAATGAGGATGAATTGCATGTATAGAAAAATGATACTGATAATATTCATATGAACCATCTCAGTTAATAGAGCAGGTAGAGGGAGCTTTTATAGTTGAAGCACAGGAGAAAGCTGAATTCGAAGATAAAATATGGTGTAAAAATGGAGTCAATAAGGAAAAAAAGGGAAATGTAATGGGAGAAAGAAAAAGGAGAGGGGGAATAGGCCAAGATATTTCACATAATAAGATTTTTTTTTATTACAATGAGCTATTGCAATGATATGGAAGGGGGGAGGCAAGGGGGAATGAGGGAACCTTTGCTCTCATCAGAGATGGCTAGGAGAGGAAACAGCAAATATACTCAATGGGGTATAGACATCTGGAATAAGAAGGAGGGGGGAACAAGGGGAAGGGGTGGGGATGTGAATAAAGGAGGAGAGGATGGACCATGGTGGGAGAGTGGTCAGATATAACACATTTTCTTTTTTACTTCTTGCAAGGGGCTGGGATTGGATGGCCTGCCCAGGACCATAGGGCCAGGTGGATTCTGGGCCTAAGGGGTGGTATGGGGGCTCAGGGCTTCTTGGCCCCAGGACCAGGGATCTGTCTGCTGCACCACTCAGCGACCCTACAGCAGAGTCAGAGTGAAAGGAGAGAGAAAATATAGTACATGGTAGTGGAGAAATAAGAAAGGAGGGAGTTGCGATCAGCAATGGCAACATTGGAAAAATATGGAAGTAAGTTTTGTGATGGACTTATCATAAAGAATGTGAGCCACCTGCGACAGAGTTGTTGGTATTGGAACAAAGACTGAAGCACATTTTTTGTTATTATTATTTGGGGGAGGGTGCAGGGCAATTGGGGCTAGGTGGCCTGCCTGGGGCCACATAGCAGGGTGATCTTTGGGTGTCTGGGGCCGGATTCAGACCCAGGTGCTCCTGGCTCAAGGGCCAATGCTCTGTCTGCCACCCAGCCACCCCTACTATTATTACTATTTTATTTTATTTTGGGTCTTTTTTTTTCTTCTTTTTGGTTTTTGCAGGGCAGTGGGGATCCAGTTGCTTGCATGTCACATGGCTGGGTGATTATTGGGTTTACGAGGCTGGATATGGACTCAGGTGCTCATGGCTCCAGGGCTGGTGCTTCATCCATTGCGCCACCTGGCCATACCTACAATTATTACTATTATTTTTTTTTATTTTAATTCTTTTTCTCTCCCCTTTACTTTTTTCGCCCAAGCAAGTCTATCTATATTCATGGGGGGAGGGGTATTTTGTTTACTTGTAAACAAGAATATTTTATTAATGTAAAAAAACATTTGTACAAAATGAGAATAAAAAATAAATTTAAAAAAAAGATAACTGTTTTTCCTGAAATCATTGGTACATTGCATAGTTTTTCTCTATCCTATTTTCTTTGTTATTCACTTCCTGACTCACTCCCATGTGATTATAGCTTCCTCAAGGGCTGGATCTCAAAGCATCTCAGATTCCTTCCATACCAGGCAACTCATAGTTTGCCAGCCTAGGTCTCTGCCCCAAATGACTTTTGGGTGGTCAGAATTGTGACTCTAAGTCCTCTGCTCTTTCCCACAGACTTTATGGAGTGTTTCATAGTCCTTTACAGGCACAGTGTCCTATTCTGGTTACCTATCTCTCTCCATTCCTCAGTTCTCTCACTCAGCACCAGCAATTCATTCAGAGCCTGTTTTCCTTGGCATCACAAGTTCAGAGCATTACAGCCTCTGGCAGTTTTTACTGCTGAAGGGTTATAGTCAAGCTGACTGTTGAACCTTGAACAAAATTCTTCACCCTGGAGCCAGGGTCTTCACAGCACTACAAAGAGGAATGGGGCACTAGGGTGCAGGAGTAAGTTTTGATGTAAGTCTGTGTTGTGCTTTTGAATCAGTTAATGTAGCCTTGCTGCCAGTAACATGAGAGGTTGAGAAGTGGTGCTGACTCTTCTCAGAATTAATGAAAACCAATTACTGTCTTCTTTTTAAACCCTCTTTTGGATTCTGGGTATCCTAGACCCCAAAGACATGTTACTTGATTTTTGTCATATGATTTCTATTTTGGGGAGATTGTAGGGTTTGGAGAAATAGTCTAGCAACCATCTTGTTGCTAATGTGACCTGTGAAAATTTAATTTAAAAGGAATATCTTGAAGACAAACTTCGGATTGTTCATTCCCAGCCCTCAGTGACTCTGGAGCTAAGGCAGCTGCTACTGTTTTATACTTTCTGCAGAGGCTTCCATAAGGAAATGACAAAGAAGTCCCAATCATAACAGCTGACAGCCATTTGGCAGTAGCCAAATATAATGAATACAAAAAGAGTCAGCTAGTTAGAAGCATATTTCTTTTAATCCAAATGGGATTCTTATGAGTGTGTGACTTTAACTAATTATACAATGAAACATTAGATACGGAACTTGAACCCAAAGAAAGATTGTTCTAATGACCTAAAGGAGAATAAGCCACTCTATATAAAACAAAACCCAACATTACCCAAATGGTGATCATTTTTTGAACCTCAAATCCAGACACAAGGATTGAAATTTTTCCACAAATTACCACACCCCATGCTACTCATATGGCATAGGTACTGAATTTCAGTGGATCTCAGAGGTACCAGGTGGACTAGTTGACCAAGAAAAGACATTTTTAGAAGAAAACACTAAGGAAATTAGTGTCCAAGGAATATGCACTGAGATATATTTATGAAGGAAAAAAATGGCAAAGGAACATACATGGCTGAAGAGAACTCTCAGCTCCAATTCTTCTAATCATCCTCCTACAGAGCCTCCAATACTTTGTAGTGAACAAGCTGCTTTCTCTGTATAGCTAGGGTCATTTGCTTCTCAGTTGGTCTTCAACTACTATCTAGTTTCTTCCCTTGTAGGGAGAGGCATCTTTTAGCAGTTGCAAACATAATTCTAGGAGCTATTTAACTCTTTTGCTAGTGTCTTATGCTGGTTACCTGTCAACTCCATTCCTCAGTTCTCTGGCCAAAGCCTGTTTTCCTTGGCATCACAAGAGACAACACATCCACAACCAATAAGTCGACTAACATAGGATGCCATCAGGCACCTTTTCTTCCACTGCCATCTTGGCCTCTAATTCTAAACTCTTAATTGAGTTATGGTCTCAAATTCCTTTAAATAATTATTGTTCCCCTGGGTGACTAGCTTGAGTCTCCTTCAAGTTGTTCCAAGGGATTACACCATCCTTTTCCATCAGTGAATTTTTCCCAGGCACCTCCATTTTTGAGAAAGACCTAGTCTGGTTAGGCTTTATTCCTCTCCTGGCTGTGCTTTTGTCTCTCCAGACTTGGCCCTGTGGTTTTGTTCCTTCAGTTTCCTTTTATGTATTGTCTTCCTCTTTTAGAATGTATACTTCATGTGGGCAGGATTGTCTTTATTTTATCTTGCAGTTGTATCTCCAGTCTGGCACATTATCAGGGCTTGATAAATGCTGGTTGTCTGCCCACTTACTCTTAGTAAAACTGAAAAGAAACTGAATAAAAATGTGGTGAGATTTTTTTTTCAGCCTCCCAACAATATCCCTGGTTGTCATATAGTTCAATACATATGCAAAGTTGAAAGGAGTAGATGGATTTGATGAAGTTAAAAACCTTTGTCTTTTCAACAGCAGCCAAAATGGTTGCACTCCCTAGTTTGAACCATCAATTTAGAGTTAGGTGGGATCATATTTAGTTCAACCAACCCCTTAAGTTTCACAGATTAAAAAAAACTGAGGACTAGGGATGCTTAGTGACTTATCTAAGATCACACAATTGGGGCAAAAGATGGGATTTTTAACTCAGATCATCTGGCTTCACATTCAGTGCTCATTCCAGGTGTCAGTTATAGAACTGTCAGTTATAGAACGGTTTTCCTCTTTCAAATGGTTCATGTAACATCTTTGGGACCTCTTGAAATTTAGTAAATACTTAGATCATGCAAGGGAATTTTATCATCAACCTGAATTAAATAGCATAGCAAGGTCAGGTTCTAGGATTGACAATATCACCATCTTGCAATATTATCTTGGGAAAGTCAATTGACTCATCTGTAAAATTAGACTTTTGGACTAAATGAACTCTAAAGTTGGGTCCAGCTATATGAGTCCCAAAGACTTGTTGGAAAGATTAATAGTTTTAGAATCTGGAAGGTGTAGGTTTGAATCCTGCCTCAGACATTTATTAGTTCTGTGTGAGAAAGTCACTTACCTTTGATCAGTCTCATTTCTTTCATCTAGAAAAATATGATTCTAATTGCACCATCTTTGAAGTGTTGCCATGAATCTCAAATGTGATGCTGCATTTAAAAAACTTTGCAAAACCTAAAGTTTCATGTAAATGCAAGCTATTGTTATTATTATTATCATTATTTTATCTGAATAGAACGAAGAAGGGAAGCATGAACAATCCAAATTTATGGATAAGTTCACAAGTCAAATAAAATTCTTGAATCGTGGAAATACCATGGTTCTGTGTTATTCATTACATTAACACATAACACTATTTCATTTTACTTCTGATTATTGAGTAGAACTGTTGTTTGAGATTCTGAGTGACTATCTTCTGTACCATTGTTCAAATGAGTGCAGTGCAAAAGATAAAAATTTTTGGAACCCAAATCATGGAATCTAAAATCTAAAAGCCTATTATAGCTTGGGAAAATATTACCTAACCTAAATCAACCAAAGTTCAAAATTCATGTGGTAATCCCTGTAGTAATATTGTAGAGTAATTCTAAGGAGACTTCTGAGCTATGGTTCATTCTATAGTTCCTTCCTTTATGGGTATATCTGCTGTCTTGGAATATATTTCATTTGAGTGGGGCTAGCCAAGTCAAATGAACGTGTGGAATTTTCTTCAGCATCTTTTTTGTTGTTGTTGGGGGTTTTTTTGCAAGGCAATGGGGTTAAGTGGCTTGCCCAAGGCTACACAGTTAGGTAATTATTAAATGTCTGAGGTCAGATTTGAACTCAGGTCCTCCTGACTCCAGGGCCAGTGCTCTATCCACTGTGCAACCTAGCTGCCCAGCATCTTTTTATTGTTGTTGCTGTTATTCAGTTATTCATCTGTGTTCAACTGTTTGTGACCCAGTCTGAGATACTCTTTGCAAAGACACTAGTTTGTCATTTCCTTCTACAGATTCTCTTTTGGGGACCTTCCAAACTCTTTGAGCCCCCTTTATCCTTTTGGACCCTAAGTGTTCAATGACTCACCCCTCCCCCAGTTTTCCACATTTCTATTTAAAAAAAATCCTGCACCTAGGAAATAAGATGGTAGGTTATTTCATACTAAGATGTAAATGACTGAAAAAGGTTACAGATCATTTTAAGTCTTTTATTAATCTTAAGTCAAAGGAATGAATCTTTAATGGAAGACTCTTTCAAGCATCAGGAGAGGTGAATGAAGATATTATGTTCTGAAACCAGAGGTTTTCCAGAAGCAATGTAAATATTCCAGGTAGGATGTCAGCTACTTCACCTAGGTACAAAGAGCACTACTCCAAGATATAAAATAGGAGGGATGACTTTGTAGTCTGAGAAAAAGAAAAAAAATCCATTTCATCACTGATGTCTCCCTCTAGTGGCTGGGCTAGTAATTAGCTAATAATAGATCCTATCTAGGGAGTGTCATCGAAAAGTGTCTATGATTCCATAGGTCCCTCCAGAATTATCTTTTCAAAACTTTATTTAGTTCCACCTTTCATTGCTTCAATAGACTTATGGTGTCTGAAAGTTGCAATACTGTGTCATCCATCTTTAAATGAACCATGATAATAAATTAGCAAACACTTCTTTAGACTGAATAAACATGTCATATATTTGATATATAATGAGCTACTAGGTTACTGGACAAAAAAGCCAGGCTTGGAGTCAGGAGTTAGGAGTCAGGAAGCTGAATACTTGAGTTCAAATTTAAACTTGACCTCAGACTCTTACTAGCTGACCTTAGGCAATTTACTTTGTTCTGTTTGCCTCAGTTTCCTCATCTGTAAAATGAGCTGGAGAAGGAAATGGCAGACCACTCAAGTATCTTTACCAAGATAAACCACAAAGGAAACATGAAGATTTGGACATGATTGAAAATGAGTGAACAACAAATGACTATTTTTTTCCAAAAGCATATATTGTTGTGATTAATACAATACAAATGTATTTAAACTTGGTAACAACTCACAGTGACTTTTCTTAATAATAATTTTTCATAATTAATAGTTACTAATATTATCACTGCTAGTATCTTGGAGTATATCTGGATTATATCTCGGATCTTCATATTAGAAATGCTTTGAAACCACTGAGCCCATTATCATTGAAGTTTCCACCATTCTATTATTCAAAGATTCTAATAACAATTTTCTTGTAAGACTCTTCATACTTCACAAAATATACGCATGATTTCACTGGAACTTTACAACTCCTCTTATGTAGATGGAGCTGGCATGATTATTCCCTTTCCTATATTCCTTACTCCCCCCCTCTTGCTCCTGAAGGAGATGATAATAAAGTTCCCTACATTACTCAGGAATTCATTATCAGCAGAAGGTATGGAAAGCAAGATATAATTTCCTTGTCATCTTCCCAACCATCTTGTATCTGTCTTTGAGAGGATGAGACACTTCTAGGAAACTCCTGCTTGGAATTTCTCTCATGAAGAGAAATCTGCATCTGGTTTATTGATGGAGATATATATACATATATACACATAAATGTATATATACATATAGAATACAGCCACTGTTGGTAGACTTGATCAAGTGATTTTTGAAAAAAGAAAAGACAAGAAGCAGGGAGGATATTCAACTTCTATGAATCTCTACAGGTGTCAGGAGCAAAAGACTGTCAATGTGTGTATGTGTGTGTGTGTGTGTGTGTGTGTGTGTGTGTACGTGTGTGTGTACATTCTCATACACAAATACATAAATATGTTTATATGTATGTATATGAATGTGTATGCATATATAGGGATTTTTGGTAATTATTATTCTCGGTCAAGAGTCTTATTCTAATCATGGAGCTCAGTCTATGGCAGTTTCTGTCAAGTTGGAAAGGCTGAGCAAGGTCCCAGTGATAGAATATTGTCTGTTATCTGTGAGAAGACTGCTGGTGATAAATCTTTTGCTCACAGCAAATCATAAAAGAGATAAAACTATAAATTAGAAAGCACTCAGTCCTATTTGGGCCTATTTTACTTCTAGAGATACTAAGAATTACACGATTTCTAGACTGTCTTTGAACATTCATTTAACTCTTGGTGCTCCAACTGTGAGATTTTTGTGGCTAACTGTGGAAAAATAGGATCACCTGTATATTAATAGTTTTCCTCCCTGTAGATGAAGCCAACTATTTGGAAGGACAGACCACAGGCTGCAGAGAGAAAAAAACTAGAGAAAGAAACTAAAGGAACTGGTTTCATTATGTGCCCAAGGGAAACAAGAAACATCATTTCATAAGACATGATAAACTTACCTGTTGCCCCAGCTTATGACAGGCAATTGAATGAAAAATTTATTAAGTCAATAATCTATATATTGGATTATGTGTTATGAATGGGGATTGGGCTCAACCCAGAGTTGCACAGAGGGAGATCAGGTTGAATCACATTTGAGAAACTATAGCTTAGAGTCAGAAGAGATCTTAGAGACAATTGAATCCAACATATACCTAAATATAAATTCACTCTATAGTGGTTGTGGTGCTTGGTGGTTCTTGTCCTTCTATCTCACCCCAATGTGAGATCATTGATTGAATGAGGAGACCACTGTCTCAAGAGACAGCCCATTCCATTTTTGGATAACATTATTTATTAGAAATGCTTTTTAAAAAATATCTTCCTCTGTATCTTCCTCCTGTTACTCTTAGTTCTTCCCATGTGATTCAGGCAACACAGGTTTAATCCCCTTTCTACATTAATACTCTTTCTATATTTGGAGATGCCCATTATGTCTCTCTTAAGTAATTTCTTTTCCAGGTTAAATATTCCCAGTACTTTCAATTGATCTTTATACTGAAGAATCTTGAAGTTCTTCATTATCCTTGCTTTTTTTTTCTGGTCTCACCAATTTATCAATGTTCTTCCTCAAATGTACAGCACAGAATTGAACATAATATTAGGGGAGGGATCTGACCAATAGAACCAGTACCTTTGGTGATATGCCTTTTTAAACAGCTTATCTGAGCTTTTTTTTTAACTTTCCCTTTTCACCTTTGACTCATAAACTTGTAGTTAAGTCAGAAAAAATTTATTAAGGACCTTTATGCTTCAGGCACTGTGCTAAGTGGTTCACCAAAGTCTTTATATCTTTATCACAGAAACTTCTGTCTATACACAACACCCCCATTTTGAATGTTTAAGGTTTTTTTTAAGTGTAGAACTTTTTTTATCCAAATAAATTTTATTTATTTTCCTCACTTTTCTATAATATCCATGTATTTTTGAATCAAATTATCATCCAGAATATTAGTTATCCCTCCTAGTTTTGCATTCCTTTGCCATTCTGATAAACATGCACTATACATTTAAGTCATCAATAAAAATGTTAAACAACAAAGAGCCAGCAACAGATCTCTGGGACATCCTATGAGAATCTTTACTCTTAAGCAGTGTTTCCCAATGATTCGAATGATTCACAGAATTGACTATGATCCAAGCAATAAGCAACTACCCAATTATATAACAAATATATTTTTTACTGTGACAACAAATAAGCATGTGCATAGTATTTAAAACATTGTAGGTTTGCTTCTGCAGCAATTTGAATCTATCATCTTGTGCACAGTAGTTTTGATGTTTGTTCAGTGGTTACATCAAACTGATTGCTTCTGACTAAACACAATCTATTTTGCTATTTGTTTTCAAACCACCGCATTTGAATGCAAATTTCCAATACCTGGTTAAATACAAATTTATCCTCACCTTACTTTACTATTCTCCTATTCAGTGAATTTTAAAATGAATTGGTTAGCAACAGTAGTCAGTTATTCGGTGGATTTTCTGTGAGAAGAAAGTTGATGTACAGTGGAAGAACAGAAGAAAGTCACAGAAGATAGTCTTTCCTTGCAAAGGCTGGTTTATACATAAACATTATTAAAAATGAAGTACTATGTACAATTAAACATCTTTACATTTATCATTTAATATAACATTTGTCAATAACCATTTGGAAAGTAAATAAGTTATGTCACAATTAGCTTTTCATTTTTATTTATTTTTCCAACTACATGCAATGATAGTTTACAACAATCTTTTTTTTTTAGATTTTTCAAGACAATGGGGTTAAGTGGCTTGCCCAAGGCCACATGGCTAGGTAATTATTAAGTGTCTGAGGTCGGACTTGAACCCAGGTACTCCTGACTCCAAGGCCGGTGCTCTATTCACTGCACCACCTAGCCGCCCCACAACAATCTTTTTTGTAAGATTTTGAACTTCACATTTTTCTCCCTCCCTCCCCCTCCCTCTATCAGAAAGCAATCTAATATAGGTTATACATGTATAATCATGCTAAACACATTAATGCTAAACACATGCTAAACATTAATCATTTTGTAAAAGAAGAATCAAATCAAAACAGGAAAAAATAGAAAAAATGTAATATAAAAGACAACTTTTAAAAATTGAAGATAGTAAGTTTTAGTTTGCAATTAAACTCCACATTTCTTTCTCTGAATATGTTTGATATTTTCCATTACAAGTCTTTTAGAATCATCTTTGATTAGTGTATTGTTGAAATGAACAAGTCCATCATAGCTGATGATCCTCCAATGTTGTTGTTAGTTTGCACAATGTTCTTTTGGTTCTGTTAACTTCAGTCAGCACCATCTGCAAGTCTTTCCACTCTATTCTGAAATCCCATCCCTCATGATTTCTTATAGAACTACTATAAATATTTTTGTACCTTTTTAACCTTTTTTGTGATCCCTTTGGGATATAGACCTAGTAGTAGTATTGCTGGAAAAAAAGGGTATGCATAGTTTTATTTCCCTTTGGGCATAATTACAAATACTATACAGAAGGGTTGGATCAGTTCAGAACTCTGCCAACAATGCATTAGTGTTCCAGTTTACTCATACCTCTTCCAACATTGATCATTTTCCTTTTAAGTCATATTAGTCAATCTGAGAGGTGTGAGGTGATACCTCAGAGTTGTTTTAATTTGCATTTCTCTAATCAATAAAGATTTAGACCATTTTCCATACAACTATAGATAGTTTTCATTTCTACATCTGAGAATTGCTTTTTTCATATTCTTTGACTATCAGTTGGGGAAAGACTTGTATTCTTATAAATTTCACTCAGTTCTCTATATATTTTAGAAATGAGCCCTTTGTCAGAAACACTAGTTGCAAAAATTGTTTCCCAATTTACTGTCTTCCTTTTAATCTTGGTTGCATTGGTTTTATTTGTGTAACTTTTCAATTTAATGTAATCAAAATTATCTCCATCTTTTCTTTAGTTATAAACTGCTCCTCTTCCCACATATCTGGAAGATAAACTATTCCTTGCTCTCCTAGTTGACTTATGATATCTGCTTTTATGTCTAAACCTATACCCATTTCAACTGGAATAGGGTGTGAGACATTGGTCTAAGCCTAGTTTGTGACATACTATCTTCTGGTTTTCCCAATAGTTTTTTTTTTTTTTTATCAGAGTGAGTTTTTAATACTAGAAACTGGAGTCTTTGGGTTTAACAAATAGCAGATTACTAATAGTCATTTATTACAGTTGCTTTTGCACCTAATCTTCACTGATCCACCACTCTATTTCTTGGTCAGTTAAGATTTGAAGACTGATGCTTTATAATGCAATTTTAGATCTGATATGGTTAGGCTGTCTTCCTTTGCATTTGTTCTTCATTAATTCCCTTGATATTCTTAACCTTTTGTGCTCCATATGAATTTAGTTACTATTTTTCCTAAATCAATAATGTAATTTTGGGGTAATTTGACTGGTATGGCACTGAATGAGTAATTATATTTAGGTAGAATTGTCATTTTTATTATTTTAGCTCAGTCAACCCATGAGGAATTGACTCATGCTAAATTATTTAGATCTCATTTTTATTAGTGTGAAGTGTTTTCAATAGTTGTTTCAGTTGTTTCTGAACTTTCCTTGACAAGTAGACTCCCAAGAACTTTATGTTGATTATGGTTACTTTAAATGGAATTTCTCTCTCAATCTCTTGTTGCTGTGTATTGTTGGTTATCTTTTCATTTTTAATAACTATTTAGGTGACTAAAATGAAAAATTAATTTCTGTCAGCCAGAGAGATTATAATAGCCACCTATTAATTTTTGGCCTCAAATTTAAGTGAGCATTTTCACTATTGATTTAATCAAAGAACAGAAATAAACTTCATGCAGAATAAGATTTAAGATTGTGTTTGTCTCATGTTGAGCCAAATACTGCTAACTTTTCTTCAAACAGAAAAGTTTAAATAAAAATTAAGTTAAAAATTCCTATTGATTATCTTAGACATCTTCCAAGTTGTTAACTTTTTTCTCTAAAAAGGTTATGTATATTTGACAGTATTTGTGAAATAAAGAAATTTAACAGTATGATTTGCAGATAAAGTAAATATATGAAGTCTTCTTGATGGACTATGTTTTTAAATAAGTCTTTTTTGTTTGTTTTTGCAAAGCAGAGGGGTTAAGTGACTTGCCCAAGGTAACACAACTAGGTAATCATTACGTGTCTCAGGTTAGATTTGAACTCAGGTCCTCCTGACTCCAGGGACAATGCTTTATCCACTGTGCCACCTAGCTGCCCTTCTTTTAATAATTCTTACAGAATATCCTACATTAAAATATTTGTGATTATTTTATATTTAGAGTTTTAAAATTTTGTATTTATATTTTAATAATTGTGGGGACAATAATATTTTCAAATATATAATATGAATTTTAATTTGGAGTTTATAAGGCAAAAGTCATTGCAGTAGTAGGAAGCATTTAATGAAAAAATATAAAAAGAATATTAAGAGTAATATATTAAATCACAACACTTGTTATTATTAAAGGGGTATTGCTGAATAAAAAAATGTTGAAAACCACTGCTCTGAGGTAACAATTTCTTCTTATCGACATATAGGTTTTTTGCAATATTGTCATGCTCTCTAGTAGTACAACAAAATAAGATAGATCTAGGGGATTTATTCCATAAAATCATTAGCTTGAGGCAGTATGATATGATGGAAAAGAGCTCTGGCTTTGGGGGTGAAAGACAGGTTCAAGTTCTGGCCATTTACTACTTATGTGGACCTGTGCAAGTCACTAAAATCTTGAGACTTCAATTTCCTTTGCTAGAATATAAGGTGGGGGGGTAAAATAAAAGAATCATTGGAATCTGTTCTACTCTCTATATGTTTGGATGAAAAAAAGGAGGTAATCCTGGTCATGAAGCAAGAAAAAACAATAGGTAATTCATTGAAATATAAATTTCCTTGAAATATGAAATCAATAACAATAGAGAAAAACCTCTATCCTTTTGGATGGATCCCTTATGGAAGATTTACAAAAAGACTTGGACAAATACCTCATTGATGAGTTTCAATCAACACTAATAGAAGAAGCAACCATCCCAAGGAGATTAGAGACCCCAAAGTATCACCACAGAAGCACAGTTATCTGACAGAGGGCAGTAGTAGATAAATTTCAGTTGTGTCTGACTCTTGTGATCCTATTTAGGGTGTTCTTGGCAAAGATTCTGGAGTAGTTTGTCATTTCCTTCTTCAAGACACTTTACAGATGAAGAAACTGAGTTAAACAAGGCAAAGTAAGTGTCTGAGATGAGATTTGAACTCAGGAAATTTGAGTCTTTCTGACTTCAGGTCCAGTACTCTATCCACTGTGCCATCTAACTGCTCATTAAATAAATTACAGTATACATTAACTAAAGAAACTCATCCTCTTCTACATGCTGGATCCTCTCCCTGTTCACTCATTTTCTCAGCTTTTAATATAGGAAATATAAATTATGGGAATGTGGGTTTAGGAAAGGCAGAGATGTGGTGTGGCCATGTGTAGTTTTTGGAAGGGTTCACAATTCTCAGTTTTCATTTACTTAGTGTTGCAAAGCTCTGATGCTTATTTCAATGAATTTTTGATGTCAAGGCTATATAGAGTTCCAATTTTGTCTAAAGTCATAGTCATAGGTCTATTGGGCATGAACCCATCCCTATGTCTGAAAAATTCAGATTTATTCCTACCCTATTAGTTTTGAATCAAGAATGACAAAATCACAAACTGTTCAACTAGAGACAGCCTAAGAGATCACCAAGATGGGTAACATGCTAAGCCTGGAGTCAGGGAGACCTGACTTCAACTCTAATCTCAGACTGTGATCTTGGGAAAGTCGCTCTCTGTTTGGAAAATGGAGAAAATACTGGGACAATTATTATTATTATTTTACAGAAAAAGAAAGAATCCTAAAGAAATCTGATGAAGGTGTCAAGGTCACACCGTCAGTATTAGAGATGGATAGAACCTAAGTTATTGAAATTCTATTAACTTGACCTCTGTTTAACTACTGAGGTAAAAGGCACTCAGGGAAGTGACCTGGTCAAGATCCCATCAAATGTGTATGAAGTCCAAGTCAGTGGTACTCCAAGGTCAGCTCAGCAGGTCAGATCTCTGCCAGATCTCAAGTACTCAAGGAAGATGATCAGTCTTTATAAAGGAAATTTGATTCTTAGCAAACTATGGCAGCACTCAAAAACCTGCCTTTCCTGATCCCCTCTGGAAGGTGACCAAAACATTGACAATGCTATGAATTATATGGAAGAAGCTTTTGGCAATGCAAATTCCCAAACTGGAAATTCAAGGGGCTTTTAGTCTCTTCTGCCCCCGCACCTACTTGGAGAATTCCAATTTTCCAGATCGCCAGCCAAAAAAACATGCCTTTCAGGAGATCTCAAGTGAAAGCAAAATTTGACTCCAGAGCATAATTAAGAAACCATCTTATGGAGTTATCTTCATAAAGCTATCTTAATAATTCTGGCTCACATTTATAAAGTTCTTTATAATTACTTTGCAAAGTCCATAATACGAATATTATTATGCTCATTTTATAATCTAAGAAACTAAAGTGCTATGAGAGCTGAAATGATTTTGTCCAGTGTTACACAATTTGAAATTCAACAAACATTTATTAAACACCTGCTAGTGGCAAGATAATAATGTGCTGGGCATTACAGTATAAAGGTATAAAACACAGTCCCTGCCTTCAAGTAGATTACAACCTAAAAATAGATATAAAAAATTATGATAGAGGATGTAATTTATTAAAGGAAAAGAAGGGGGTCTAAACCAATAAGAGAAATATGAAGGAGAAATTTCTTTCAGCTGGAGGAGAGTCAGGGAAGACTTCTTAGAGGAAGTGGCACCTGAGTTAGACTTTGAAGATACAAAAGGACTTAACAAGATAGAGATGTACAGAAAACGTACCCTAAGTATTCTCACTCTGAGGCAGAAGAGAATAGAATGAGTGAGAGGGAATAGAATGAAATAAATCTGGAAAAGAATCAGATTATGGAGGGTTTTAAATTCTAGGCTAAGGAATTTGTAATTTATGCTGTGGGAAATGGGGAGGTATTGAAAGGGGTAGAGCAGCAGAATGACACAGTAAGTCCTTCGCATTAGGAAAATGATTTTGGCAGCCATCTAAAGGATGGACTGGGTGAGGCAGGGAAAGAATAAGAAACAGAATAATTAGGAAATTACCAAAACATTTATCATAGGGTATTAAACTAGAATGGTTGTGGTGGGAGTAGACAAGGGTGGACCAGAAGAGACAGGTATTATGAAAGTAGAATCGAGAACATTTGGCAGCTAAATGATTTGGGTAATGAAGGAAGAGAGTAGAATCAAAGATGTCATAATCTACAGCTAGAAGTATTCAAACCCAAGTCTTCTGCCTCAAAAACAAAAACTCTATTATATCACATTATCTCTACAGGAGAGTGCCCTTAAAGAATGGAAATTCCATTTGACTTTATAATTTTTTTCAATGACAAGCAATAGAAGAACCTGGATAATGGGAATGCACTGTCATTCATTTATTCATTCACCAAAAATGTATTGGATACTATCTAGGTATAAGGCAGCTTAATAATTGCTGTCAATATTTATGTAGCATTTTAAGGTTTGCAAAGCACTTTACAAATATTCTATCTGAGCCTCACAACATCCATGGGAACATGGAGGTATTACTATATATCTTAAAGGGGTATAATAATACCATTACCTTCCAGGGATTGTGTGACTGTCAGGGACAAATCAGGCAGTAATTGGAGAGTACTTTAGTACCTGCTATATAAATATTAGCTATGATTATCTGAACTCAGAGCTTCCTGACTCCAGATTCTACATTCCAGCCTAGCTAATTGATAGTTCATTCCCCATTCCAAATCTTGCAGTTCTATGATCTAGAATGGAGAATTCTGAGTTTCATAACTGGCTTCTCCCCTCACTCTTCCTGTGAGAGAATTTGCCCAGCTGTCAAACAAGGCTATCCCCAAGTTAATCTATGAATGGGATGGATGGATAGAAATGGAAAGTCATTTACAAGGACTTTCTCAAAGTGAGCTGCTGTTTAAATGGCCCAGCTCACTAGCTCAGCAGCCTTGACTCTGTTTCTTTTTGTGGTAGCTTTCCTGGATGACAGCTCCAAGTCCAAGTTTGAAAGATTTCAAAAGACAGAACCAAAATACATAAATGCTGGAAGGAACATTAAATACAATTTATCTCAACCCCCTCATTTTATAGATGAAGAAACTGAACTTTTTTCCTTATACTAGGTGAATTTGTTTAGTGGGGGGAGGTGGGAGTGGCCTAGAGAAAGAAGAAAGGTGTCTTTGTTTGAATATCTCTGTAGGTGTCTTCATGGGAGGGTGGACTAGTCAGCAGATAGGTAGAAGTTCCTTTTGTCATCTTCTCTGTATAGCCTGAAATTGTGACTGTCATCAAAGAGATACTCTAATGGAAAGTGGTATTTAAAATAGTTCCTGGGAAGCTCTTGGCTTTTAATGATAATAAGCTGTGGAGAACTTAATAAGATTATAGGCCCTCAACCCTCTGCATTCCAGGAAACAGGAGTCACCATTCAATGTTCTTTTCTAAAAATTTGATGTATATTTTAAGCATCATAGCTGGGAGGAAAACATCTTTAGGAAAACCCCAAATAATTTATCCAGATGTCAAATGATTAATCAGTTAAAATAATGGCAACTCCTATTTAACAATGAGTCTTTATTATCTTCAAAATCTCTCCAGGAAACAACACAAAAACATACAGAGAGAAGCACGCAACACTTTGACATCCCCAACAGTTGTTTCTCTACTCACTCCACACATCCAATCTGTTGCCAAGTCTTGTCATTTACCTCACAAAATCTCTCCATTCAAACAGCAACAATCCTAGTTCAGGTCCTCATTGCCTCTTACTTGGACTTTTGCAACAGTCCCCTAATTGATCTCCTTGACTCTGGCCTCACTTCTCTAAAGTGATTTTTTTTTAGGTTTTTGCAAGGCAAATGGGGTTAAGTGACTTACCCAAGGCCACACAGCTAGGTAATTATTAAGTGTCTGAGACCGGATTTGAACCCAGGTACTCCTGACTCCAAGGCAGGTGCTTTATCCACTATGCCACCTAGCCACTCCTCTAAAGTGATTTTCTAATACTGGGTCTGACTCTACTGTAACCCTCTACTCAATCAGTTCCAGTGACCTTATATTTCCAGCATCAAATATAAAAAACCTCTGGCATTTTAAGTTCTTCATAATCTAGTCCCTTTCTATCTTTCTAATCTTCTTACACTTGAATCCCTTCCACACACTCCATGATCCAGGATCACTGGCTTACTTGCTCATTGCACTTAATATTCCATGTCATATCTCTGCTACCTTTTTATTGACTGGCTGTTCCCATGTCTAGACTGTCCCCTTCCTCACCTTTAAGTTTCCTTACTTCCATCAAGACTCACTTCAAATTCTACCTTCTAGGGGTGGCTAGGTGGCACAGTGGATAAAGCATCGGCCCTGGAGTCAGGAGTACCTGGGTTCAAATCCGGTCTCAGACACTTAATAATTACCTAGCTGTGTGGCCTTGGGCAAGCCACTTAAACCCATTTGCCTTGCAAAAACCTAACCCCCCCCCCCCATAAATTCTACCTTCTGGAAAAGATTTTTTTTCCCCGGTATTCCAAGCTGCTAATGCCTTCCCCTCTAAAATTTAATCTGTATATGTTTTCTATACCAAGTTATTTATATTAAAGCTCCCTTCTTAGAATGTGGGCTCTTTGAGGGTAGGGACAGTTTTTTTTTCTAATCTTTCTCTATATCTCTATAGTTTAGTAAAGCATCTGTCACATAGAACTGGCTTATTGACTTAACTTGAACCTTTTTGTTCTTATTGTTCAGTCCTTTCTGACTCTTCTTGACCCCATTCAGAGTTTTCTTGACAAAGATACTGTAGTGGCTTGCCATTTCCTTCTCCAACTCATTTTACAAATGAAGAAACTGAAGGAAATGGCTTAAGGGACTTACCTAGGGTCACTAGTTACTAAGGGTCTGAGATCTGATTTGAACTTAGAAAGATGAGTCTTCCCATCTCTAGACCTGACATTCCATCCACTGTACCACCTATTTGCTCAAGTCCAACCTTGCCTCTAGGGATTCTCAAAGGATATTGACAGAGAATCATAGAGCCATATCAACATGACACCTTTACTTGAAGATCTCTGATAGTGAACTTACTATAATTCCAAGCAACCTTTTCCAGTAGGAGTAGATCTAATTTTTAGCAAGTTTGTCCTTATATCAAACTAAAACCACCCTGTAACATCCATCCATGGCTCCGATTTTTGCCTTTGGGGTCAAGAAAAACAAGTTCACCACCTTACTACCTTTTAAACATTTGAACCATACCGATTCAAATCAAACCATCATGTTTTTCCAATGCCTTCTTTTTTCCAAGTTTCCTTTCTCTATTTCTGTTTCCTTCAATGAAACTGCATATGGTTGTTTATATATTGCTATAGAGGGAGTTGAAGGATATATTATTATGCAATAATTTTCATACAGTTTTCTTTTGTGGTACTAATGGTTATGAATGTGAGTCATGACTAGATTGATTCAGAATTTTGCACCTTGAACATGTGAAATAAGATTGAGTTGGTTTCTCCCAACTTTTATTCCCTGTCATTTGAGAATTGGTTTCAAATAAACATTTCATATACTTGTGATTTTAAGAATGTATATTACTTTAAGGAAGTGGTTGAAAGTTAAAGGTCTTAAAGAACACTCTTCATTGACTTAAAGATAATTGCATTGGCTGGTGGTGTGGTATGCAGGTAAGCAGAGTAGTAGATAGAGTACTGGACTTGTAATCAGGAAGTTCTGAATTCAAATGTTGTCTCCCTCTGACACTCATTGCAGGAGTCACTTAACCGTCACTGTCTCAGTTTTCTCAACTGTCAAATACAGATAACAATATTACCTATTTCTCTTACCTATGGTAAGGATTAAATGAGATAGCATGTGTAAAGATAAATATATGCAAAGATAACGTGTTATTGTTGGTGTTGGTAGTGTTAAATAGTGACAAGAACTGATAATAATTGCTACAAAACAGCAACTTTAATACTCAAGTGGGGGAAAAGACCTTCAGAGGGACCTAGCATCTTCACGGGGTGGGAAGTGTAGTTATCGATTCTTCTCCAGTGTTGCATTGTTTTTTTGAAATTAGAAAAACAGCAGGAATAGGAATAATAAGACAGCTACTAACTGTCTCCATGAAGAAAAAAGACAAAACAATACTAGAAGTACTGAACATTGGGGGAAATGTTGTATTTCAGATGAAACTCCCTTTTTAAGTCCAAAGTTTTATGAAATATATACTATGCATCCTCTGACAGACACCCCTTAACATGTTATGTAAATGTTAGTCATTGCTGTTTTTATTAAAGTTGAAAAATTATTTCACTGAATCTCAGAAGAGTTTGCTCATTGTGTTTTTTGATTTTTATTGTGCTTAGTTATGTAAGTTTGGGTGCATAGACATAGCCAGTGTAAGGACATATCAATCCTTGGACATAAGAGTTAGTCATTGCTGCCTCTGTTACAAATTTCTGAACATTTCCTCTCCATGATTGGTAGTGGCAATGGATCAAGGATGAGTAGAGGCAGGGAATTCAGGAAGAACCAATATTGAGAAGTCATCATTCTGTGAGTAAACCCATTCTCAACAAACCAAGAAGTGAATAGAAACCCCTTCAGAGGCACAGGGGAAATCATTGCTACTTTTTTGTCCTTTCTAAGCTTTAGAACTAAAGGGCACTCATTTTACAGATAACGAAACTGAGACCCAAAGGAAGTGAATGATTTGCTCAAGGCCATGTAGGTTGCAGGTGGCAAACCTAGAATTTGAGTTCAGGACCTTCAAGTTCAGTACTCTTTTCACTGCTTCCCTCTACCTCCAGCAGTGGATGTCAAGGTATACAATGGATAGAACACTGAACCTAGAGACAAGACCTGAGTTCAAATTCTTCTTCAGACACTTGATTGTATAAATTAAGGTAAGTCATTTAATTTCTCCAAGCTTTAGTTTCTTCATCTGTAAAATGTAAAAAAATAATAATAATTACACCTACTTCCCAGGGTTTATTGTGAGGAAAAGATTAGAGAATATTTATAGAGCATTGTGCAAGCCTTAACACTTTGGGAAAGCTATTGACACACTCTCATTCTACAATGATTGTGTTGAAATGGCATGTTAAAACAAAAAGGAAAGTTTTCCTTTGCAAAGGAATATTCAATTCAGTTTTATTGAATTATACCAAACTATTTAGAAGACATTATTACTAATTGCTTGAAGAAAAGGGTAAATAAATGAGCTGCTGATCATTTCAACTGCAAGTGACATATAATGGGTAGCAAATGAATACAGATCTGCAGTAAATACAGATATTATTATGCTCTATTTGCAAACAACTTTTCAGGATGGTTTAATATTACATTGCCAAACCATTTTCTGTCAGACCAGGGAGGTCCAAAGTGTGAGCAGTAGACCATGCCAGCACACAATGATTTATAGCAATTGTATATAACCCTAATGCCAACCTTGAAAGAGGGGAAAATTTATTCATATACTTGAACCTTCTTATCTTACACCACATAACCCCAATTTCAATGCCATTCTTTCACAGAGTTGTTTATATATACAGTTCTAGTTCCCAAAGAAGAAAATGAACAAATTTAATCAAAATAAATGGTCATTAGCTGAATTGCTTTAACTCACCTAACCCTTTATTTTTGGAACTAGTTGTTATATGTTTGTCCATGAACACAGCTTCCATGACTGGTTTTAATGAATTGCCCTAGCATTCTGGCAACTGGGAAAAGAAACCTCAGCCTCACAGTCTTGGGGCCATGAGCATGGTCTTGTGGTCACATGTGGTATTATTTAAAGGTCTGGCAACCATCTGCCCCTGATTTCAAATGTTATGTTCCATTGTCCTCAGAAGCTATTAAAATGTCCTAGAAATTCTAGTCCTTTGCCAAAAAACAAAAGGAAAAAACAATTTAGGCTGAGATCTTACCTATTTTGGTGTTCATTTCAACAATACAGATCCCACTATACATGCCAACTCATCTTGTAAGACTCTTGTCCACATTTTTCCATAAGTTTAATACAGAGGATTGATTCATCATCCTAGAGATGCTTTCTTTTGACACTGTATTAATTAATACCAATGACCACCAATTCATCATTCACAGAATGTGATCAGTCCCTCTTCTTTGATCACATCTTTTTTAAATTTTTTTTCTTCTTAATCAATTGCTTGCAGTGTGATTTCAGCCTCCCCATGACTACCATACTCCTCTCTTTTCATTGCTCTATTGACGGTACTCATTTTCAATTCCTTAGAATCTAAAATGTCCCATATACAAATAAAGATGGAAGAAAGAAAAAATATTTATTCCTTTTTTAATAAAACAATTAAGTCTTATCTCATGAAGTTTTCATCCATGATTTACTGAATTACAACTCTGGTAAACCAGGCTTTGAGAAAGACCACTGGGATTCAAATGGAGTTACTTTTGAGCATGCCTTTAAACCCAAATCACTTTTGCTCTCACTGATTGTTTGGATTTTGATGGCTCAGAATGAGGGTAAATAACAATTGTTTCTATTCTGGCCAAAAACTCTACCCCACCCAGGTTAATTCTTTTGGGAGGTCAAACTAGGCCTTCTTTTGCCTTAATTCCTACCTAGACTTTAATTACTGAATATATGTTACTTCAGACAAACTGAGACCTAGCAAAAAACTTTAGCTTAAAAAGGCTAGAGTCTCCAATGTATCTAGGGTCATTGCCAGTTATCCTGACCTGTGTCTTGCCACTGGACTCCAATGACTTTGTAGAATAGAGCAAGGCTGATGATTTTGCATAGCTCTGCCCCACTTAAATCTAATTCACTTGCAATTTAAGAAGCCATTCTCCTGATATCATTGATCTTCAAGAATGAAGGATGGACAATAGCAAAATGTTCCAAAATATCATATAATAGCCATATCCTGAAATAGCCTTACAACAAACAAATGGTCCTTAAACATCTAAGTAATTGAAGATTGAGCATTAGCAAATGTTGAAGATGTACAAGCCACATAAGTTCCAGATTACTCACAAAAACCCAAGCACACTAGTCCAGAATAGAATTACTCAGATAGGTGTGTACATATATGTAGTATATATATTGTTATCATATTGACAACAGTTGGCCATGATGTTCCTAGTCATCACATTAGCAAAGATTACTCTCTACACATAGATGAAGAAATCGACTTATTCATTACCAAAAGACAAAACTACTTGAGCATGAGTCCTAATTTTTTGGTTCAGAACATATGGTAACTCCATTAAAGGCTGAAGAAGAGCTTTTTTTCACCTGGTCCACTTTAGGAGGCATATATGATGAAGATGTGATTTCTCAACACAAGGGAATTTCTAAGATGGTGAGTCCTTTTACCTACACAGATTGTAACTTTTCTATGATGTAGCTGAGAAGGAATATGGAAAAATCTCAAGGAAATACACAGAAGTTAAATGACTATCCTAAGGTCACACAGATGATAAGTCTCAGAGAATAGATTTGAATTCAGGTCATCCTGAATTCATACCAACAGTCTATTCCTCTGGCTGCCTCCGTAATAATATGTATAATGGCAAACAGTCTATGTGAAATGGCGAAGTTGTTGTGCGATTGCACATGAGTCAATATATTAGTATATTTCCAATTTAAAATTAAGACTAAGTAGGAAGCAAGGATGAATATCATGTCTCAACAAGTTTAGATATGAATTCTCTTTCCCTGAATTTAAATCAATGAATAATTATTAAGGACCTAATACAATGTGTGAGATGTATCAAAGCAGACTCTAATTAAATTATTCTGAGTTATCCTAAATAATATGATAAGGAGTTGCCTAAATATATTGATAACAGAATGTAAGCAGCCTGATAACATTATCAGTTGTCCTCTAGAGCTGACTGGATAGATTCAGGCTCAGGATTGGAAAGAATGAGACATTTGAAAATCATCCAAACCTTAACAAAAAGTTTACTCAATAATAGCATGGAAAAGAAAAACAACAAAAATATAGTACTGACTCAGGTAGCTTCAGTCCTTAATCATTCACTCCATGTGTGAATGCATGGGTTCCAGAAGAATAGGCTCAGCCAGTGGGGCATAGTGATTCATGAATAGTGTGACATTCACTAAGTCTGAGTGCACTGACTCTTTGTGGGCTGGCCTTTTTTTTTTGCAAGGCAATGGGGTTAAGTGGCTTGCCCAAGGTCACACAGCTAGGTAATTATTAAGTGTCTGAGGTTGGATTTGAACTCAGGTACTCCTGACTCCAAGGCCAGTGCTCTATCTACTGCACCACATAGCCACCCCTTGGGCTGGCCTTTTATGCCCTAGGAAATTGAGTGACTGTAACAGTGGTTAAGATCCCATTCCCCTGGTCTTGTAAAATCTTGGAAATTTCCTTGTCCTTTTGGAGGGTATATCAGTATAAGTGTGAGTCTCTGTAGCTTACATGGCAAAGATTAAAAATAAAGCTTAACTCAGTTTTTGTAGCAAGGTCATGGCCAAATGGGCAGCTTCATCAGTGGTGGGACTCCTAGTCTCTTAGATCACTCAGGTCTCAGGAACTCCTTTCCTGTTTAGGGAAAGGGGAATTAGGCTATCCTATTTGACAGGAACCCAAATATATATTGTTCTTACTGCATCAGGCATTGACTATTGGACAAAAATGACTGATTAAGCATTAGTCATACCCCAATAAATGTAGAAAGGTTCTATTCTAAATGAACTGAGAAGAGATCTACCTATAGTGGAAGAATTTGACTCAAGTCCAATCTCTACCTTTTTCCTAGTACCTCTGAGAGAGTGTAGCAAAAGAAAGGGGAAAATTTCTTCCTCCTCCCTCCCCTGCACAGTGGAATATTGCATAAAAATCACATTGCAAAAGCCAATGGAAGAGTATAATTGAAGAGTCAGAACAAATGAGTGAGATAGTTTGAATGTCTGGAGCCGAGAGCGATCCTGCTTGGAAGAAGGCAAGCCACTGCTTGGAAGATGGTCTTAGGATATGAGCTTCAATTCTTTCTGAAAAGACATTTAGAAGCTAGGATTTCAGGTAAGCCAGAGCTGA